>NC_057943.1:37344701-37644701 GCF_018555375.3 Anguilla rostrata | reverse complement strand
CACATGGCCTGGACTGTACACCAGTTTATTGCACACATTATTAGTTTAGGCTAATACTTGGTGATTTGATGCCATATCAGATAATGGGATTCACCACTGTATTTGACTGTCTCTCCTGCTGCCTGTTGCTAAGTGTATTACTGCAGTGATGATGCTGCAGTTTTGCAAAGAGCACGGATTCAGAGCACTTCAGGAGTTCTGTGTAATAAACTGTGAAAGATGTGCTTGTTTTGGTTGTCTGTTTTTTTGAATATACCGGTTTCTCAGTCCCTGGCAGTCAGGCTGGACCTCTAGCAAGGGTGTAAATTTTGGGGGTGGGGGTGGGGGGGGTGGATCGACGGGTTACCCTTCCCATCCCCCAATATTACAGAACGGGCCAAATAACACCCCCCCAATTAATATTGCATGATGATGAGAAACATCATTTTGTTTAATATAGATGGAGACTTTGTGCAGTGATATAGTGGGATATACTGATCAGTAGTCTGACGTATTTTCCCCTTAGAATTCACCGGAAATGATTATTTCACAGCTTTTCCAGGGACCCCCCCAGGCTTGCAGTTTTCGGGGTTTATGCATTCCAACCCAACCCCCCCCCCCCAATATTTAAAGTTACGCCCTGAAGCTAGACTAGAGGGGCACCAGTTTGGGCTGCAGGTCGTGTGGTACCTTTGACACCTTCGCTTGCGCTTTCATGGTGGCTGTGTGAGACTCTGGAGGAAGACCGGTCTGCATTAATGGGGTGTTTTTGTAAGGAGGCGGCCCCAGTGTGGGATTCAGATGAGAGATAAACAGTCTGATAAATACCCCCCCTGTGCTCGGGGGGGGGTACGTAAAAGCACACGCCCACCAGAAGGTCATCGCCGCGTACGTTTTTATTTATTTTTTTTGTGCCTCGGACAGGAAATAAATTCTGGTGAGCTTCAGTAGTGATAGATTGCCGCGTTTCGCCGGGACGGCGTGAGCAGCCCTGAGCTGGGTGTGACGTCACGATGAAGACGAGAGAGTTCCTGGTCTGCACGTGTGGCCAGCAGTGAGGAATAAATTATGCTCTCGGTTGAACTGCTAATGACACCTTTTAATCAGCTGAGAAAAGCAAAGGTGGAAAGACCTGCTGTTGCACATTGCAATGCCTGTTCTGTACTTTCACTTTCATCCTGTTTACTGACTCCTGGCAGTGGGGGGTTGCTTTACAGTCTAGGTTGTATTCCAGCAGCGCACTTGTAAGTATAATTTGATTGGTGTAGTAAACTACGCTTGTCTTGAGCAAATTCCCAAAAATGTATCTGAATTTTATATGACTAGAATGGGGGAAAAAAATCTCACTCTCAGGGTTTTGAGCAAAAAACACCAGCCATAAAAATAAATGGTACATCACGTGTCTGAAACGATACCCAGCTGATGAAGTTTTACCGTCCTGCGGAAAGACCAGCCAGTCCGTCACAGTGGCCTAGCCCAGAATAACTTGGTGCTGCCTTTTCTTTTCTTGGGGGTCTCAATGGAAAGCAGACTCTAGGCAGCAGGTGGTGAATTTGCTGTTGATTGATGATTGATTAACAAGCGTTAAAGTACAATACTCTTCTACTGAACATAACTGCCCACCCTTGCCGCTTGTCCTTATGAAGTAAATTTTGGACATCAGTTTGACACAATTGTATAAAACCCAATTCAGGTCAATTCAAATTTATTTTGGGGGGGGGGGGGCATCCTCCGCTGGCCAGCCCGGTGTAATAATTAAGCTGGAATGCAAGTTACAGTCAAAGGATAGTTAAATTAGCCGGTTAAAGTGGCAGTCCAAGCAGAGGTGTGCAGTAAAGTGCAATTCGGAAGGGTGTAGTGATGCATATAGGCCTCCCGGTTGTGTCATGGTGTGGGAACACTGCTATATAGGTGGGTCCAAAAAGTAAACGATTATGAAAATAAAGATTTTTTTAGTGCATACTGGTATGCTAACCAGTTGAAGTGTAATCTGTCAGCATTCACACCTTTTTACTAATGCAGGTTATAGTATATTTTATTGGTTTTACTGACATTTTTGTTAGCATATTTCACATTTTTGTTACTAGTTAGCGCAGGTAAAATATATTCAGTACTTGCGTTATGTTGTAGCTCAGCTGGGAATGTTGTTTGGTAAGTCTTCCACTATGGCTCGCTCACTCATGCGGTCAGGTTTCTCCTAAGAGTGTAGCTAAAGTGGCTTCTTTGGATAAGAGCTGTTAAATGAATCTTACATAAATGTGCTAGACAGTTAGCACGCAGTTATCTATCCAGCCATTACAACTATATAGTAGCTTGGTTTGGGCGAAGAACACTGCAGCAAGCCAGTACCTGTTTATTTATGCATGAATAAGCGCCCTAACCAGTTATTTGGATAAAGTATGCCCTTGTTGAAGGTTATGGCCCCCTGACTGCAACGGAGCCCATTGTCCGTTACGGGACTATTAAACAATTTAACGACATTTCCCAGTACAAACACAAACACATAAATTATTAATTTTTCATAAATCTTTATTCAGTAGGGAACGGCGCTTTTCCTCGAGCAACCAGGCGGCAGTACGGTGCACCTTTGTAACAAACCGAATATAAAAAGTTTAGGACTGAGTTGAGTAAGACTTTCATTGTGAAACTTCCCTTGTCAGTAGTGTGGCCAGCTCGTGTCGCTGTGATTAGGTTTACAGTGCACCAGTTATACACCAGTTATGTGCTTTGCTTATTTTATTTTGCAGATTAATGTGCAAATTGTTGTACGCTTACTGCAAAGTTTGATCTGTTGCTTCCGGGTTCTGTAGACGAGAGGCAAAGGAAGCGGGATGGATCTAGACGGCTCATTAACTGTAAGACTGCCTCCAGTGGAGAAGACGTGGTACTGTACGGCGGTGTTGAGTTTGTCAAGTTCAACTGGTTATCATTCTGTAATTGGAACTGTTAATATGAATATCATTTAACAATATTCTTTACACTTAATAAAATGCATATTTATTAGAAATTTATCGGGGGCAATCGTTTATTCCACCATTCTGACCATCATTGCGATTGGTTGGTTGGATGTTACAGCAGGTGACAAGAGCCAATTCAGAGCCTATTTTGTAAAGGCTATAATTGCAAAGCCTGATAGTCAGTAATAATGGTTTTGTTATTATTGTTTGTTATTTTTACATATTTTTTAACGTTTGTTTTCTGGTCCCCACTGCAAATACTGAGCACCTTTTCTGGGAAAAAATCACCGCACCCGGTAGCACCAGTTTGTCGTCAGCCTCATGTTTGACTTTTAGCCATGTGACATCACCGCCTTACCAGCCCTCTCACACGCCCATGTCTTCATGTGCTAGTAGTTTTGCAGCACTTAAATATTTGTGCTAACTTAACCCGGCCAGCCAGCCGAAGTGGCATCTGCAGTAAGCTGTGGGAGTCTCAGTAATGGAAGGAAAGCTGAACAGTCTCCACAGGTCTAACTTTCGTAGACTGTTATTTTGCACTCCCTTATTTTCCAGATAAAGTGCATGACTGCTCTTCATTTTATGGTGCTTTTTTCAACCTGAGATAGTTCTAGTTGATTTGATGCAGAAAACAATACTCCTCTTTCCACCCCACCATCTGCCCTTGATGCAAAATCTCAAATTTTAACCTGAAGAAATCTATTTGAATTACTTTTCGCTTTGTGCAACCCTTCATTCCTCAGACTGTTGGTGTTATGAGCCCACCAGCAGGTGGCAGTGTAATCCAATAAACCGGCTGTTTGGCATGTGGACAATCCAAATCCAATTCCGTTGCAGCGAACCTGAAAGCTCTCTGTTTGTGATCCCTCGTCCACGCGAGTGATCGGTTATTTGCGTGTTCTCTCTGGTGTGATGGAACTGAATGTTTTCTCCGCCTTTCTGTCCTCCGTAGTCTGGCCAGTTCAGTGAAGACATGATCCCCACGGTGGGCTTCAACATGAGGAAGATCACCAAGGGAAACGTCACCATCAAGGTCAGAGCCCCTGGGCGGCAGAAGCCAGTCCCTGTCTCCATTAGCTGCATTTTTATTGCATCACTGGGACCTCAGTCTAACGGCCAGTTATATTTAGCTTTTGCAGTTTCAGCGCTAATGCAGTAAGGAATGCAGAATGCAGTTATATTCTGCTAAGTATTTGCTAATGCTGTTGATACAATTACACATTTATCCAGTCAGAAATATAGAAACTGACCCAGTGACATGTTTCTGTATTGAAATGCACTATATGCATGTACCTGTATCAGATATATAGCTGGTTGGGTTGTATCACTGCTACAGCGGGTTGGGTAGTGGCTGTATTAGTGATGTAGCAGGTTGAGCTGTGGATGATGATATCTCCCCTGTGCTCTGTCCAGCTGTGGGACATTGGCGGTCAGCCTCGATTTCGGAGCATGTGGGAGCGGTACTGCCGCGGGGTCAGCGCCATCGTGTGAGTACCAACGCTGCTGTTCCTCCTCTTCTCAGACTCTGCCCTGACTCTGTTTCATTGCACTCTCTGTGTGAGATCACAAATGTGTGATTAGAACGTTCTTTACTCAACATTCTAATGCTGATGTCACAATCACTGCTGGTAATTGAAAGCAGTGGAGTTCTAGAACACTCTCTTGGAACTTCTAAAGAAACTACTTTTCGCTAAGGGTTTACACTATATGATCAGTATTCTTGACACTATCTGCATGCCTCACTCTCAGTTGGTAGTCTTCAGCACAATTACACCCATTAATAAAAGTGGACTAAAGGTCTCCTGTCTCACACGTTCTCTTTCTCGATTATTAGGTTTGAGTTAAGCAAAGTGTCAGTTATTTTAGGTGTGTGGCAGGCCCTTACACCTAGCCCTTCAGTGAGGAAGCCCTCACACTGTTTCCCTCCTTTTTTTTTGTAAAGGTACATGGTGGATGCTGCGGACCCAGAGAAGATCGAGGCTTCTAAGAACGAACTGCACAACCTGCTAGACAAGCCTCAGCTGCAGGGCATTCCTGTGAGTACCTCATCTCGCTCCGCTTTTCAGTTCTTCTTAACTCGCTGGCTAATGGACCTCTGAGCAAATTACAGGGTCGATACTCTGACTCAGATCCTCCGGTAGTTTTAAGCAGACCTGAAAGTGGTACAAGGCTGGAAGTGGTGAGTTAACTCTCTTTCGCTCTCTTTTGAAATCCCTCCTTAAGACCGTGTTACGGTCCTCCCTGTTGGATTTCCTGCTAAAGAAAGGTTCCAGTTTAGGAGCATTGAAGGTGACACGACGTTCAGAAAAAAACACCACACAAAAGTTTACGTTTGGAAAATGAATGTTTCACGTTCGAAAGACGGAGTGAACTCGACAGATCCGCCCCATTCAGAACTGTGAGAGGGACGCTGTCTCTTTAAAGCATTGACAGGAGAGGAAGCAGGGGGTGGAAGTCGCAGTTTCGCGAAAGAATCGAGGTGGAACAGACAGATTTCAAAAACACACCTGCAAAGGATTATTTATCCATTTCCTGTGTGTGAACCGGACTTAATGTGTTCGTGGCTATGTATAACTGTTACAAAATGAGTATTGTACCTTATCAGACCAGTGTTTTGTAGTTGTTCCAATGACCTTCAGTATGCACTTATTGTACGTCGCTTTGGATAAAAGCGTCAGCCGAATAAATGTAATGTAATGTACTGATGTCCCTGTTGCTGTGTGGGGAAAGAGTGCTTCAGGTGTAAATTTTGTGGAGCAGTGGTCAAACATGTTTACGTGTGACGGTTTTGCGATTGTGGTCCTACTCGCAGGTCCTTGTTCTGGGCAACAAGAGGGATCTTCCAGGCTCCTTGGATGAGAAAGAGCTGATAGAGAGAATGTGAGTATGGGCGGCTTCTCTCTTTCTCTCGCTCGCTCCCTGTCTTTCTCTCTGTCAAGCTCTCTTTGTCATGCTGTCTCTCTCTCTCTCTTTCTGTCATGCTCTCTCTCTTTCTCTGTCATCCTCTCTCTTTCTCTCTGTCATGCTGTCTCTCTCTCTCTCTCTTCTCTTTCTGTCATCCTCTCTCTCTGTCATGCTGTCTCTCCCTCACTCTTTCTTTCATGCTCTGTCTCTTTCTCACCCTTCTGCTCTCCCTCTCCCACTCCTTTCTCTTCTTCTCCTGCTTTGTTTCCTCCTACCGTCATCGCCTCTCTTCTGTCTCCTTCTCTCTCTCTCCCCCCTCCCTCGTTCCCCTACCCTGTAAAACCAAAGAAACATTTTTGGAGCACGTATAACTCCTTACTCTGAAGTCTGCGGTCCCTGGGACCTGCCTGGCGTTCGCGCTGCAAGATGTCGCGAGAAATGTAGCATGCTAGAAACGGAGTGTAGCGCGCGAGAAACGAAGTGTAGCAGTGTAGCGCGCGAGAAAGCGCGAAAACGAGTGTAGCGCGCGAGAAACGAAGTGTACCGCGCGAGAAACGGAGTGTAGCAGTGTAGCGCGCGAGAAACGGAGTGTAGCAGTGTAGCGCGCGAGAAACAGAGTGTAGCAGTGTAGCGCAGAGAACGGAGTGTAGCAGTGTAGCGTGCGAGAAACAGAGTGTAGCGCGTGAGAAACGGAGTGTAGCAGTGTAGCGTGCGAGAAACAGAGTGTAGCGCGTGAGAAACGGAGTGTAGCAGTGTAGCGTGCGAGAAACAGAGTGTAGCGCGTGAGAAACGGAGTGTACGTGAGAAACAGCAGTGTAGCGCGCGAGAAACGGAGTGTAGCAGTGTAGCGCGCGAGAAACGAAGTGTAGTGTGCGAGAAACGGAGTGTAGCGCGCGAGAAACGGAGTGTAGTGTGCGAGAAACAGAGTGTAGCAGTGTAGCGCGCGACTCTGGCGGCGCTGCGTTTCATGCGTTGCGTGACGGCTCCCTGTCTCCCCGCAGGAACTTATCGGCGATTCAGGACCGGGAGATCTGCTGCTACTCCATCTCCTGCAAGGAAAAGGATAACATCGGTGAGAACCGGCTCGCGGGCGCTCGGACACTGATCCGAACGCAACTCCACGTTTGAGGATTTTGCCCTTTGGTTTCAGCATTGTAGAATGACTCCACTTTAGGGAGACTGCACCTTACTACACAGTTCCAGTCCGCAGTCCCAGAGGGTCAAAGAGCTAGCTGCAATTACAGCGCACACTATAGGGCCCACTGGTGTCCTGACTGTTAGGTGTGGCAGTGGGGACCTGATTACCTGTTCAGGTGCAGTGAGGACAGTACGGAGGATTGCAGTGAAGCAGCTTGCCCTGGTCATCCTGGCAGTGAACAAACCCTCACTTAGACCCTCAAACTCCCATCCTGGCAGGGAACACACAAATCCCCACTTAGGCCCTCAAACTCCCATCCTGGCAGTGAACACACAAACCCTCACTTAGACCCTCGAACTCCCATCCTGACAGTGAACACACAAACCCTCACTTAGACCCTCGAACTCCCATCCTGGCAGTGAACACACAAACCCTCACTTAGGCCCTCGAACTCCCATCCCGGCAGTGAACACACAAATCCCCACTTAGGCCCTCAAACTCCCATCCTGGCAGTGAACACACAAACCCTCACTTAGACCCTCGAACTCCCATCCTGACAGTGAACACACAAACCCTCACTTAGACCCTCGAACTCCCATCCTGACAGTGAACACACAAACCCTCACTTAGACCCTCGAACTCCCATCCTGACAGTGAACACACAAACCCTCACTTAGGCCCTCAAACTCCCATCCTGGCAGTGAACATACAAACCCTCACTTAGGCCCTCAAACTCCCATCCCGGCAGTGAACACACAAACCCTCACTTAGACCCTCGAACTCCCATCCTGACAGTGAACACACAAACCCTCACTTAGACCCTCGAACCAACCTGGCCCAGTTATATGAGCCTTTAAACTCCTTTAAACATTTAAACATGTACTCCGTGTTGCATTTGTCCACTCCTGTCTAAGGTCAGTGCTTGGTGCACAGTATTCCCAGATGGGCTAATCAATTTCTGAAGAGAGAATGTCAACGGCAGAAGAGTTGCAATACACAGCGCTGTCTCTTTGTATCCCAGATATCACACTACAGTGGTTGATCCAGCACTCCAGAACAAGGCGGACCTCTTGAAAACCAGACCCCGATGACATCGCCTCGATGACATCATCCTGACGACATCACCCCGACGACATCACCCTGAGACTGACCGCTGTCCCTCGTTCATCCCTCCCCCCCCCCCCCCTTTACACCCTTCCATTCTCTTCTCATTAAGATGGTGTAAAGACCGTTATTTGCAATATTTCAGTACTTCTTATTTTATACTTTACATTTTTTTTAATTTGTGACTTATTTGAACTGGATAACCTGATTTTTTGCCAGTCCCTGGTGCAATGACCTTGTTTTCATGTGATTTTGGTACTAAAGTCCCCCCCCATAGTAAGCCTGTGTAAGGGAGCCTAGCCTGTTCTGCTGCTCCCATAGGAACAGTGAAGCAGTGTATTGCCCTGCAGTCCGGCCGTCTCTACCTGTAACGTCAGTTAGGATGGAGGAATTACGAGCATGAACGTCTTTCGCAGACACACACTGCGTGCACCATCTCATAAAGCATTTAGTTATTTATTACTCCAGCCTGGCTGTGGTTTATCTCTTAATAATTTAATGTGTTGTATTTCAGTGATTTTTATTTTAATTATTTTGGTCATCCATGATAAGAACACATGGCTATCCATTTTTTTAGGCCATTTGACAGTTGCTTTTTACTCCGGTGGTTATCTGTAAATCATAATCAGCCATTGCATGGTGGGAAAGATGGCAACATTTGGACCACAGCTCAACGAGGCACATCTGTTTGTGACATCATTTAAGGCAACCAATCGCAACATGATCAGGGATATTGAAACGGGGATGGGATGGGATGGCATGCCATCATTTTTGTTTTTGAAACCAGAGAGGAGCGATCATCGTACATTGGTAACAAATAGATGATAACTGGTGGATACCTTCTGGCTGTACTGCCTAGGTGCCGTAATGGATCACGGAATTATAGGCAGGAAGTATCCACCAATCAGTATAGACATTGTAATATTTCTCATTAGCAACACACTTTGTGATTGGTGGAGCACCTCTCTGGTTTTCATGCTAATTGTGACATCATTCCCATCCCTGTTTTACTGTCCTTGAACCCTATCAGGAAGATTTATAATGAGGGGTTGTGCCATGTGGATCAAACACAGGGCCATCAGACCAGTTTGCGCTGAACACAATTCTGCTCACTCTTAAGGCTTCACCTAATTTAAAACTGCTGAAAAAAACCAGACCGTGCTGCTAACCTGCAGAATTGCTAAATTTCCTGGTTTAGACCGAACTTTCACATGAAAGTTTTACATGCATTTTCTGAAGTGGAGTAGATTGTTTACAGAGCGCTTTGAAAATGGGTTTGGTGGAAGGCCATGGAAACTTCCCTATTTGAAACACAAGTGCAATAGTAAAATACATTTCAGGCAGTGCATGATGGTCACACTGTGCTGTAAATTGGCTATATGGTAAGACAGGTATGCAGGAAGGGTGTAATATTTTGGATACCTTTAAAATATATCCCTTTATGTTCACCACCCTGATAAATATATGATATGATATAATATTAAAGACAGCGGGGCTACACTTAATTTACTTTAATATTCTGGTTAATTATAGCTATATTTACAATTTTGTTTGTAAAAACAATAGCAAATTTGTAGAAATGTATCATGTATTAAACCGTTTCAGTTAAAAACTTGTATACTTGCCAACTATTTTAAAACTGTAAACAGCAGTTTCATTCTTGTGATACAAAACAAACTCATAAACAGACAATAATTGTTTTCATAGTATATAAGCGTTACTGCAGAAACAGTTTTGTTTTTGCTTTGTATTTTAGACAATGGTCAATAATCATCTTTGCCATTTTGAATGTTGTCAGAAGTTTCTTGTTTGTATCTTTTGACATAGTTCACCTTTAAGTTTCCATTCTGTGGAAATGGATTAGTGGTGGAAAGAGTGCAGATAGAACTGTTGCATCTGTGTTCCTGTCTAAAAGGTAAAATATCTGTGGCCCATAGAGCTTTCTTGTTGTCAAAATAGATAAGGCAAGTATAACTAAGTGTAACTTGTCTCTAAAAACAATCAATCATGCAGCAAAACGTTAACAGCAACGTTGATTTTGTCACACACAGTATGTTCATTGTTTGTATATATCATTGATTTTTAACATGAAGGATGAAGAAATATTGTGCATTATTCTGTTTATACGTTTCTTCTTCTACTGCTTACAACATGAAGGTTTTGACCTTCTGGACAGGTAGATATAGGTGTATTTTGGTCAGGTGGTCAGTGTTCCATAAGTTTGCTCCTGTGGGTCGACCCAAGGCCAGCTCATGGACTCTGAGATTTTGTATATAACCGTGATAATAAATGAACAGCAAGTGTATCTAAATTGAGATGAATGTGGCATATTTTACGTCTTAAACGGACAGCATCCCCTCATAAATCATAAGGTAACCTGAATACTCTTCTTTGTCATCAGTACCACACCTGAATGCATTTCCACTCATCTTGCTTGTCTTCATCTTTGGGATAAGAGCTCATTTTTCGTGAACTATGTTCATTCACCTCTGATTAGGGTTATTGTAAGATTTATCTGTGTGTTGTTTGTTGTCAACACTCAGAGTAGTTGGAACTGGAAAGGACACCCTCTGAAACATTTATGTTGCCTTTTAATTCCAAATGTATTATCATTTCTTCATTTTAAGCATCTAACATGTTCCAGAGTGCAAACAAACTTTATTTTAATGGGTAATGAAGAACAGTGTATTACTATCATTAAAGTAAATTTGTGTACATTGTAATTTTGTATGTTTTAAATACCTTCATAACTGTGTTTTTGATGGGACTTTCCTGTATATAGCAACTAAAACCAAATAGTGAAAGTTATGTTGTGTGTTATGTGGAATTATTGTCGTTTGTGTGGGTGGTATGTGAGTGCGTACGTGTGTACGTGTACGTGTTTGTGTGTGTGTGTGTGTGTATGTGAGTTTGTGTGTGTGCACGTGTGCGTGAGTGTGTGCGTGCGTGCGTGCGTGTGTGTTTGTGTGCGTGTACGTGTGTGTGGTGTGTGCGTGTGTGTGTGGTGTGTGTGAGTGCGTGCATGCGTGTGTGTGTGTGTGAGTGCATTTGTGTGAGTGTGTGTGTGTGTGTGTGATGTGTGTGGTGTAAAGGTTATTAGGTGTAAAGGTTCTGAGGTGAGGCATGGGCATTCTGTGCCCTTTCTGCTGTCTGTCACCATGGATACTGGCCCCTGCTGCTCAGTACCAGTGCTGGAGAGCTACAGGTGGTTACCATGACATCCCCTGTATAAGTCACATGCATTATTCTTGTTACCCCCTATTGGTGGACTAATTTACAGGAAAAAAATAAAACTGGTGTTTCTCTCTATATTGCCTCTTAGTGTCCCAAAAATACATATGCATCAGATTTGGCTCTGTTCAAAGTCATTTACAGTAACATTGACATTACTTTTATTCTATAAGATTATGATTTCCCTGAAAAACATATATATTATAAATACAAAAACTATTAAAAAATAAACCGGTGAAAGTTGAGAGCACATATGTGTACCACACTCCCAGTGAATGTAACAGACTTCTATTATGCTGGTATATGTGTGGTTGCAATCTAACAGAATCACTGTTTTATTCTAAACCCCATTAAGTCAATTGATCAAATAGAACTATTAACTGGTGTTCAACCCGTTCTGAAGAGCATTTGTAGAGTTTTAGGGCCATGGATATTGCACAACATTCCAAATCTACATATCTATCATTATTTTGGCATTCACTTATGTCGGATTTAAAGAAAAATTTCATTTATAACTCGCAGATAAGCTGTTCATTCTTTGCAAAAGTCTGATCTTTACTGTTTGACTTTGTCTTGCAATTCTTTGATGCCATTTTGGGAAGGCCAAGTCCTGGCACTGACAGGGCATGCAGCAGGTTTTCTACATTGGGTTCAGCTTTTTCTGACAGTTATTGGCATGAGGTAGTGAGGGGATCATGTGCACCGCTGGGTTTCCCTGCCTAAGATGGAGGACTGGGGTCTGGCCCTGCCTAAGATGGAGGCCTCAGCCTGCCCAAGTTGGCTGACTGGCCCTACAAAAGGATTCGCCCAACTGGCATGTTCCAGCCGTGCTGTTCAATCTTTCTTTTGTTTAGCTTTAATTAATGCTTCATTTTACCCTTCCTTTTTCCATAAATACAGGAAACTGCCATCAAAAAGAAAAAACCATCAACAACAAAAAATATTTACCCAGGTCACAGGGATGTGGATGCAGGTCACAGCGCCAATACACCTGATTCTACTCACCAAGTTCTTGATTGAAGACCATGATTTGTTAATTAGTTGAATCAGGTGCCTTAGTGCTGGGTTAAAATAAAAACCTGCACCCACACTGGCCCATTTTGGATTAGATTGGACACTCCTGTGCTAGAATGCAGGTATATAAAATGTGCTTTGTGACAACCAAGACGTACCTCTGCAGTGTAGACAACAGGGGGCAGTAGCAAACCGTCTGAAAATTGAAACGTACTGCAGCAAACATTTCAACTGCTATTCATGAAACAGATTCAGCCCTCTTTGCCCACCTCTTCAATACAGGGAAAGACACATTACAAATAATGGTGATGCATGACATTATATACGTGTTAATCTTTGTCATAATTTACACAATTGTTGATGTAGTTGTAATGAAATGATTTTGTTTGGTATAAAATGTAGTTTCAATGCAAATCTCCACATGCAAAGCAAATTGCATCACAAGTAGTAAAAATATTGGGCTTTGACTGTATACTGAAGTGAGTCCATGTAATACATACCACATATTGGGACAATAACAGGGCCCAGATGAGTACTTTGTCTCGTAAAATCTTTTTGAAATCCCTGTCTACCTGTCCATCATACTGTGGGTTTGGCCTAACATTTCAGGAATTATATTCTAGTCATATTCCATTTCAGCCGTTACTGTTCTTCCCAGTCTTACGGCAGTTACCTTTAAGCAAGGTAGAGCAGGGCTGGTGTGTGGTGGAGCTGGGTGGAGTAGGGCTGGTGTGTGGTGGAGCTGGGTGGAGTAGGGCTGGTGCGTGGTGGAGCTGGGTGGAGTAGGGCTGGTGCGTGGTGGAGTTGAGAAGAGCAGGGTTGGTGTGTGTGGAGTTGGGTGGAGCAAGGCTGGTGTGTTATGGAGTTGGGTGGAGCAGGGTTGGTGTGTGCTGGAGTTTGGTGGAGCAGGGCTGTGTGTGGTGGATCTGGCTGGAGCAGGGCTGGTGTGTGGTGGATCTGGGTGGAGCTGAGTTGGCATTAGGTGGATCTGGGTTGGTTTTAGGTGGATCTGGGTGGAGCAGGGTTAGTTTTAGGTGGATCTGGGTGGATCTTGGTTGGTTTTAGGTGGATCTGGGTTGGTTTAGGTGGAGCTGGATGGAGCAGGGGTGGTGTTAGGTGGAGCTGGGTGGAGCAGGGTTACCGTTCGGTGGAGCTGGGTGGAGCAGGACCGTGCCCCTGGTTGGTGTTGGTTGCTTGCGTCCACAGTCAGCTCCTCATGGTCTGACCTCAGCCACACAATGCCCATTCATCATCACCTCTGTCTCTCAGCCAAAGCTGACAAACACATGGGAATTGGAGCGGTCTAAGTGCTCTGATGTGAACCGAAGTGAGCTACTGGCGCAGAATGGGGGTGGGGTTTGGCAGTGAGAGTGAGGAAGGGGGTGGGGTTTGGCAGTGAGAGTGAGGAAGGGGGTGGGGTTTTGGGGGTAAGCGTTAGGGGATGCGGGTGTGGGTGTGGGTGGAGGTAGATTGGGGGAGGTGGTTTGGCAGCGAGGGCGGGGGTTGAAGGGTTTGTTGTTTGGCCAGTTTCCAGACGGCTCACACTGAGACCAAAGGAGCGGGTGGGAGCAGGATGGCTGCAGTGAATCTGTGTGACGGAGACCCCCCCCCCCCCCCGCACCGACAGTGACTCCTCCTCTTGCTGCTTCCATATGAAAGACCCGTGACAGCCAGAACACCGGGAGCTCTCTCGCCATGGCAACATGGTGTGGGAGAAGAAGGCTTTCCAGAACTTCCTGCCAGCTGACCTTGGGGCCCCTACTCTGACTGGGCCCGGAATCCAGCGGAACCCGGCTCTGTTTGGACAATCTGGGGAGCCAGAGCTTGCTCTCAGCTTCTCACCATGGCGACCAGGAGATTCACTCTATGCCCCCCCCCCCCCATCTCCCACCATCCCCACACCCCCAGCCCCTATTTTGCACCAAGAAAACATTTCCCACAGGCAAGGGCCTATTCTCTGAACAAGACAAACATTCCAACCGCTGAAGAAGGCAGCTCTATCCTGCCAACAGAGACTGGCTGAAATTCAGACCACTTAAAACACATACACAGCACAGCCACAACAGGACACAGGCATAGCAACACAACTACACACACACACACATACACATACACAGGCACACACACACACACACACACACACACGCATGCATACACACACACTCACACACACACACACACACACACAGAGGAGGGTGTGATGCTGGCCTAGTGTAGAGCGATGAGCAGAGAAGAGGACGAGTGGAGGATTTTCTCTTTGGGAGCTTTCTCTTTGGGATATGACACATTTCCCTCCTCAATGCTGTCTGTACCCTCCCCAGATTGAGTGAGAAAACCCTTATTACTATTCCGACCGAGACGACTTGTGTTCATGCCAACCGCCACACGGTGTTGAGCCAGAGTCTGATCTGTGACATCAGCTCAGCGTTGGGTCAACACCTGTCCATCAGAAACTCAACGTTAATGCTATATGAAGTGTGGTGGTCTGCTGTTGATACGGGTAGAGATTGAAGATATGGTAATTAATAAGAGTAATTTTCTCACACAGGCATATCAACAGTCATCCAACAAGACCTGTCCGTTTATAAAACCGGTTCCATCATGGATGTTTCAAAAATGAAAACCCCGAAATCCTAAAATGAATCAGCTGTGTTCTCATCTTCTTTCATTTGCTCGCTGGGCATCGTAATGTACATCTCCAGCACCCAGCATCAATACTAAAATGACACTTTTTTTATCCAAAAAGTGACGTACAACAAGTGCATACCGAAGGTAATCGGAGCAGCTACAAAGCACAGGTTTGATAAGGGGCAATACTCATTATGTAACAGTTATCCATAGCCAGGAACACATTATGCCCAGTTCACGCAGTAAGCATAGGCTAGGTCAGAAAGTTACAGCAAGTAAAACTAGGAGGCATGGCGATGAGCCGCAACATCAAGATGACAATATAAGCGTAACATGAAAGTGCTACAGGAATAATTTTGAAGTATGCAAGTGATATGAGCAATCCTAGATTGGGAGTGCCCTGCAGAGTAGTGATTGTTAGTCCAGGTACAGTCTGAAGAGTTGCGTCTTCAGACCACGGCTGAAGATGGGCAAGGACCGAGTGGTTGGTAGAGAAAAATGTATAACTAGAAATGTTTATCTAAATATCGGTTTATCAGAAATAACTTACAAATATTGTAGTAGGATACAAATATCATCCTACCATGTTCTGACTACTCTGACCATCGTGGACCAACCGTCATGAAAGGGGTGAAAATGAGGGCCACCAAGAAATCTCGTTATTTTTTTAGGATTTCACACTCTTCCCTCCGTAGACACGTTTTTCTTTTCTTTTTTTGGATAAGTGGTAGCCTCCATCATTAGTGGTGGTGAGCTAGCGCTGCTCACATTAAAGAGACAGAGGAGGGGCTGTTCCATTGAGAGCACTGGGAGCCCAGACAGAAAGAGTGGGAGTTTTGATGTGGCTCTCCGCACTGTGGTAATGAGGGTCCCTCTCTCACACTTATTTCCCCAGCTCCCAACACCAGCTGAATGATTTCCAGCCCCCCCCCCAAAAGAGCTCAACGGAGCAGGACCACAGTGGGCTGAATACGGAGGAGGGATCAGCCCATGGGGGAAACACTCCATCCTCCCTCCACCCCCCTTCAGCGCTCGTGGCGTGTACGTATTAATCGCATGACACAACGCAGCAGCAGGCGGACATTTTGAATGAAACCACGGTGAACTTATGTGCACCTTGTCGCCTCACTGCCCCCTCACGTATAAGGATAAGATTGTGTCCGTCTCCTCACTTCATTTTATCTTCATTTAAGACTAAGATTTCCCTAAGGCTCCCCGTGGAGTGGAGGTTTCAGTTTGGAATGATTATCGGCAATTTCAGACGACTGACTGTCTGATTTCAGACCAGCAACGAATGCCCAAGATCGTGTCTTTCTCTAGTGTGAAAATGCACTTTTCAGCCATGTTTCATTATACAATGGGCGATCATTTGCTCTGTCGTTTGAAAAACACGAAACATCTTTGCAAACCAGCAGCCGCGACCCCCGCTTTCCTCTTCACTGCGATCACTTTCGTTCGAGCTTCGCGTACCAAGTCCGTCCAGGTTCGAGAGACAAAGGCTCGGTCGCCGTGGAAACTGGTCGGGGAAAAAGTTGTTTTGCTCCAAGCTTGGCCTCTTTGAAATGAACTTGGATTTTGCAACGGTAACCTGGCAACTCTGTTCTGGACGCAGGGCATTAAAATTCAGAGAGGGAGCTGGAGTTGGGGAAAGGAGAACAAAGATGTCCTTATGAAAGCACCCCTCTTTTTCTCACAGACCGAATCATCCGGGGTACAGTTATCCCAGCCAAAATTTAATACACACTCCACCAGAACCAGCCAGTACTGATACAAACCTCATCAGAAGGCACTCCGCTGAACCAATACACCCCTACCAGAACGCATCAGCCCCGGACCCACAGAGTCGATGCACATGTAGGCATGTGGCACACAATGAGGACACCGGTCCAACCGCTGCGTCGTCCATAGCCTGTTTAAGTGAAGACGTAGCCCAAACACACTTTTTACATCAATAGCTCGTCTGATTCCTGCATGATATCGGAACCCTTTCTGTGCACGACGTCTCTCGACAAACCACAACAGCCATCATAAATTAAACATTTTATTGGGAAGACTTAAGGACAATACCATAACATTGTAAGCTCTAAAGGCATCCTATTTGTATTTTGTACATTTTTATCAAACAGCATATTTTTATACTTTCAGAAAAATACATCTATCGTGTTAAAATCTATAAAAAAATATATTTACATTGTTTTCTTGGCTCACAATTCAGCTAAATTGCCTCTCCCATTCTCTTGAAACATTGAAACCTTTCCTAGATTAAGAATAAAGATACATTCTGTTAATCTAATGCTTAACTTACACGGCACCTATTTGAAATCAAAAGAACAACATTTTTAGGTTTAGGGTTTTTAAAAAAACTTTCAGTCAGCCCCAGGAAATAGAACAGAAAGCATGTGCCACTGGGACTGGAGTTGCAGTGTAAAGATGAAATGTTAATCAGGTGGTTATTTCTCCAGAGTGGCCCAGCCATATTTCTCAGCACATTCGCAAATGTGTATTTCACTGCATCAATATAGCCCTTTTCGACCTGATAAAATTTGATAATTTGCACTTTTAATAACAAAATTACACATTCTTTTAAAAATTCTTGCCACATAATAAAGCACTCTCAAATTTGATATAGTAGTAGATGTGCAAAGTCACAGAGTAATAAACTGATTCACAGTATGACATCTGTCAAGTGCAGCTCTCTCTCACTGTTAGGTGAAGGAAAGCCCAGAAATTCAGCAGTCAGAGGGAAAGCAGCGGTCATCCTGTACATGAGGGTTTTAAAGACTAACTTCACCCTAAAATCACAATGCAATGGACCGCAATGATGTGGTAACGCACCGCAATGATGTGGTAATGGACCGCAATGATGTGGTAACGGACCACAATGATGTGGTAATGGACCACAATGATGCGGTAATGGACCACAATGACCTGGTAATGGACCGCAATGATGTGGTAATGGACCACAATGATGTGGTAACGCACCACAATGATGTGGTAAAAACAAAAACGCACCAATTACAACACACTTCACAATCTGCCCAAGCACTGTGTTTTGCATCACTGGGGTGGCTATATCCACTCGGAATGCCCTGGTAATGAGTAGCTGAGTCGGAGAGGTGCGTTTCAGGTGCCGGTCTGGGCAGGTAAGATATCTAGACAGCCACAGCTCAGAAGTAGGTGATTTTGTAAGATACAACAATATGGAATTAGAGTGCAGTTTCTTTTCATATCAGGCAAGTGTATATTATATCAACGGCATATTCAAAATTGTTCTGTTTTTTTTTAATGCTGTTTGCAAATGTTAGAAGATGAAAAGATGATGAAGGCCAGTTTACTTCGGCTGAGTATAAACTTTGAGATGAGCATTTTTATGAAAAATAAGTGCCAACTGTTAGCTATTTTGGTTGCAAAACACCAAATATTCGGGTAAATTGTGGCAAAGGTCTAGCGTTAACAGAAAATAAACCAAGGAAAAGATTCTAAGACCTGTTCGGTTAAAAATTTGAATGTTCAGAAATTCATATTTTTTCAGTATTTATGTGTTGAATGTGAACAAATTTGCAGAATGTGACCTCCCTGTTCATTAATGCAACATGCATATTGCCTGTGATGTGTTAATCAAAGGTAGAGACCACGGCTCTGTTTTCATTTTCAGCTGTTCCTATTGGCTATGATTGTCTAAAAGGGTGACCATAGTAAACCAATGAAGTGGACACTATTGCATCATTGTACAAAGGGAAGATGAGCTCTATGGACCAGAAATAGAAATAATAAATGACACAGAATGACCCAGTCTGATGGGCACCAATTAGACACGAGCATTCCCTGACGGACAGAACAGGAGCACCTGCTTCTGTTTTCTCACCACCACAGGTAGGGTAATGAGGCTTCCCTGATGCAAACAGCATGGTCATACAGGGGGCGGGGCGGTTGAGCTGGTCATCAGTGACATCATCAGTGACATCACCAGTGCCATTCTCCTATGAAAAAGTTTGCACTCACTGTTACTTCCCAGTTAGGATCTTTTTTTTTTCTCTTTTTTATTTATTTATTTATTTACAATAGTTATCAAAATCAAAAATATAATTGAAATATAACTGATTCTATGTTATAATTTGAGTGATCACTGAGAGCTGTCTCAGCTCCTTTCCCTGCAAGGCACGGTCGGCTGATCTTCCTCTGTAATGGCCTCCACCTGACTGTGCAAATTTACCGGGGAAGAACTTTTTTTTTGTAGAGGCTTCATTTTTCAGGAGGGGGAAGAGAGGGACATTCGACCTGAAATCTGCCCACCCATTTGGGGTTGCACAGTCCTGGCTTTGCTTCCTGGGGGGGGGGGGGGGAGGCAGTCCTAGAAAAAAGGGGTGGGGACAAGTGCGCTGGAATTATGATGTCACCTGGTGAGCTGGAGTAGTGGTATTATGATGTCACCCGGCGAGCAGGTGCACTAGTTAAGAGAGGCCCGGCGGCTTCAGCAGTTGGAGCCGATAGCCAGGATGGAGGAGCTGTCCTTGGCCTTGTCGAAGAAGATGGAGGGGGAGATGTCGGCGGGGGCTTTGTGCTTGGCCTGGGCGGGGCCGCCGGGGGGAGGGGGAGTCGGGCAGGCACTCCTCGCAGCAGCAGCAGCAGCAGTCCATGAAGGCCTGGCCCAGGGACTTGCACAGGCAGAGGAGCAGCACGGGCGTGACCGAGGACTTGAAGAAGAGGAAGAACTGGTTGACGAGGCCGAGGAGGGTGGCGGTAGAGGCGGAGACGGGGGCGGAGGCGTAGGCCAGCGCGATGTTGCACGCGTTCTCGGGCAGAGCGCACACCCCGTACACCGCCGCCAGCGCCACCACCGTGCAGTTGAGCTGCCGGTCCCTCCTCTTCCCCGGCTGCCCCTGCGCCGGCTGCTTTTTGGGCGCGGCCAGGGGGGGCCGCCCGTCCTGCTCGCCCCCCGCCGCCGCGTCGCCCACCACGTGCCGGGTGGCCAGCTGGCAGGCCAGAGTGAAGAGGACGGGCAGGCAGAGGTAGCAGCCGAAGAACCACCAGACGCGGGCGTCGTGGTAGGTGAGCACCAGGGAGGACAGCCACTCGGGCAGGCCCGCGGACAGCCGCATGGAGCAGGAGTCGACCAGGCCCCCCGCCGCCGCCTCCGAGACCTCCTGGCTCAGCTGCCACAGCAGGAGCTCGGGCGCCGCCAGCACCATGGAGCCCACCCAGATCACGCCCAGCTTGGCCAGGATGGACTGGCAGCGCTCCACCTGCCCGGACCTGGGCTGGGCGCTAGCCGCCGCCTGGAAGCGGTCGATTCCCAGGGCGCACAGGCTGAAGGTGGTCACACCCAGGGACGTCACCTGGGGAGAGGGGCGGGGGGCACCGTGTCAGTCAGCCAACCGAGAAACGCCCCCACAGCACTGTTCTAACGCCACAGCAATGTTTCTACACTAAAAAAATGTCCGGTGTTATTTCAACACTAACGGTGTTAATTAAACTGCAATCGATAGCACTTGGTCCCAATGGGCACTATAACACAGTGTGGTAACGTTACACATACTCCACTACACATAATCCTAACCTTGACATACATTTATGTCTTTAGCAAAGAGTAGATCGCTCAAAAATATTCCACAATCCTGTTTCATATATTTGGCTACAGGCTACTAGTGTTGACTGGGTCAAAACAACTTTTCCTTCAGCCATAAATGATGCTTTTTATTTCAAATGGATATGTTTGTGGTGTATGTGGCATTAATACACTGGATTTAATTATGTATCACTAGAAATAAATGAAACATGAGTACTTTGAAATATATTAACACTTGGAGGAACGTCATGCCCCTTTGGACTATAAGTTCCTAGAATAAATTTTTTATATAACACTCCATCAATTGGGTTGATAAGGCTTACTTGCATATTCAAGTTATTACTCATTAATGAGACTTACTCATTCCTACGGATTCATTTTTAATATACCACACCAGCAATTATATAGGTATGGTTGCCACAGCCTTACCTCAGCAATTAGGCTTCCGCAGATTGGAACGGAACTCATATGCATAACAATGGCAAAAACTGCACAGGTATGAAAAGACGTTTAAACGGAGGTCATCCTGCACAGTGAACCTGGTGGGAACTGGATGCATAGAGCAATACCACTGATACAAGTTAAGGTGATCAGGAAACTGAATTTCCCAACAAACCAATAATGCAAAATTTTATTTCTGCGCTTATCTTGCCTGTGGGGACGCTGACATAATTTATATCAGTTGTGAATTGATGTTGCATGCGCCAACACAGCATCACGATAAGAGAAATGAAACCCACCTCCATATAGGGTACGGCTCTGCATGAAAAGTCCCCCAGGAGCCTTTTGTTGGTGAGTTCGTTAAAGATGACCACCGGCAGACAGAAGAAAAGTACCAAGAAATCCCAGAAGGCCAGACTCGCCAGGATGCAATTCCACGCGCTTTTCATGTAGTAGTTGTGCCACACGATACACATGACCGCGAGGTTCCCTACTATACCCACAGCGAACACGATGAGCGAGAGGAACATCACCGCATAGGCACTGTATGAGCTCTCGGTCAGCGGGTACAGCGGATTGCGGATTCGGGTTCTGCCCCGTGCGGTGACATTGTTGCTTTCTACTGCAGATCCGCCGGTACCCAGCCCGGTCACTCCGGTCTCGTCGTCCAGATTATATGTGGCGTTGTACAGTAGGACAGTTGTTGGGGTCGTGAAGTAATCATTCGGGTCGTAGGGCCGCGGATACCTGTGGCTGAAAGGTGATTGTTGGTCTCCTTTTTTGGTGCTTCCACCTTTTGCGCCCCGCGGAACTCTCTTGTGGCTCGTGTCTGCATCATCATTTTCTATACTCTCGTTTGGAATAAAATTATTTCGCGAGGTCAGCCCATCACGTTCGGTAAACGAATCGTCTGCCGCATCATCAGGTGTCCTTTCCAGAGCCGTTTGCACACTGTCTCCATTTGGCCAAAGGATATTTCTGGGCTCAGACGCACTTATGGCTAAAAGCAGTAGAAGTATATAAGAGAAAACCATCTTGCATATGTCGGAACGATTGTTTTCTCTATAACTAAAACAAAAACTCAGCACAGGCTATATAGTTCAGTAAAAGTAAACGAATTCCTTCAAGTCAATTTGAAATGAAGAAATTAAAGTTGCCCGAATTGCACAAAAACGCAAATTCGATATATCAGAGCTAAGGCGGGTGCTGGATAGATGGCTTGTCTCTCTCGGCGTCCAGACGCCGCTATTCACAACGCCACTGGAAACCAGACTATGTACATCCGCGAGCGCACTGTTGCACGAGGCACGGGAGAATGGTCCCGCTTTCCGAAGAAAAAGTGGAACAGTTGGTTTTCTCTCTCATTTCAGAAAGGCGATACACCATTTGTGCCATCTGCTGGTCAGTGTAAAGTTGTATTCCACAGTATCGCGTATGGTTTCGTTTTTTGCAACTAGTCGCATGCATTTTAATGGTACATTTTGCACTGGAATATCGCACTGCAATAATTAGCTTTTCTGTGTTTACCCAGGGGTCCACGTTGGCTACCCTTAAATGCCCCGTGACCTATACTCCTCCCTTCATTATTTCATAATGAACGAGATGTAGTAACAGTCAGCAGCGGAACCGTTGGCCCAAGTACCGCGCAGCACACGCGACGATTCATATTTCTGAGACGGATATGAAACAAAAAGACCCTCACTGAGTTACTGAACATGCAACCACTAATTTCATGCATCCAGAATGCACTGCCGTCCGCTTTCCCTTGGTAATCGTGTCTGGCACAGTGCGCAACTTGAAGTAAGAATGGGGATTTATCCAAGCCCCATGACTAACACGAATGGCACATTGGATAGGACTCTGTGTGCCATTAATTTGTTCTGGAGAGAAAAGAGTCTTTTGGTTATGCACTCAGATAATTTAGCTGAACCCTAGCTCTCTATCCACTAGTATAACATGCATAATGCATAAGGCTTAGTTTAGAAGGCATCTTTTAGTGACCTGTACTCTACACCACACACTCTACTCTCCATACTCTACACCAAACACCTTACACCCTACACTCCACATGCCACACCCTACACACTACACCACCACCCTACACCCAACATCTTACACCCTACACCCCACATGCCACACCCTACACACTACACCACCACCCAACACCCACTCCCACACCTACACCCTTCACACCACACTCCACACCCTGCACCTAAATCATACATGCCACATTCCTCTACATGCACCCTACACCAACACCTTACACCCTACACCCCACATGGCGCACCCTACACCTAAATCCTACATGCCACATTCCTCTACATACATCCTACACCAACACCTTACACCCTACACCCCACATGCCACATCCTACGCCCTATACCTAAACCCTGCATGCCACATCCATACGCTGTACACCCTACACCCAACCCCTCACACCTTACACCCCCACCCTACACCCAGCACCTCACACCCCCTACACCAAACACCTCACACCTTACACCCTAAACCCCATGCCTCACCCTAAACTCTATACCTGAACCCTTTATGCCACATCCCCTACCCTACACCCAACACCTTACACCCTACACCCCAACAATCTACACTCTACACCTTACACCCTCACCCTACACCCAACACTTGTGCTTGCAGTTTGCACACATGGTCTAAACTTTGCTCGGAGGTGGGCACATTTTCACACCGCCAGCGCCTCCACCGTGCAGTTGGTGTATAAAAACACAAGTTTTAAAACACCAACACTGACGTGGCTTTCAGCTTACACACAATTTACGACCGAATCGAGTATGTGTGTGCAAGAGTTTTATAAAAGAGGCCGCTAGTGTTTTAAATTTGGGAAGAATTGAGAAACAAGGAATTTTAAAAAATGGTTCTAAATGCACTAAATGTTCTTAATTTTCATACCTAATCATAACCCTCTGCTGGCTTGTATTATTGGTTTTGTAGCCTGACTGGTAGAACTGTCTTGAATTGGATTTTCTGTTTATTAAGCTACAGCTGGGTTATGTTATTAACTAAGTATTAATATAATTTTTCAGTTCCTACAACTTGCTAGCATGCACTGGTAGCTACACAGCTCTGAGAACAAATCATTGAGCGTTTTCTGTAGGCTACGACTGAATTAGTATAAGTGCAAGGCATCAAGGAGAGTTTGGACCCCATCGCTCTATAGCCTGTCTGCTACCTCCCCATGTTATATATGAAAGATGCCAGAAGGTGGCACTGTGGTGTAAATCTCTCTGTTCATCAGACACTTGAGAGGTTCCCACTCGCTTTGTGTGTCCTGGGTCAGTGCTGCATGCCCAGATCTCCTTCTGAATACCTGCATGTGCTGTAGATGTATTTAAGGGACAGGTCCTATAAGGAAAAACCAATGTGTTTTATTCAATACCTCAGCAAACGCCTTCTCTCCAACATTCGGATGGCAATTTTTATCCGATTGTCTCAAACTGAAATGTCAGCTTACTCTTCATTCATATGAGTTGGACAAATGAGTGGACAGCTTTCTCTTCTCAGGAAGAGAGGGCAGGAGTCCTGTCACACTGAACATGATGCATCTGACTTGGGCTTATATGTGCAAAAATAAGCTTTCCTGTAGTACTCATACAAGCTCCAGAGCAGGGCTGCCCAACCACGTTCCTGGAGATTTACCGTCCTGTTGGTGTTCATTTCAACCCGAACAAAGCACACCTCATTCAACAGCTAGAGCAGGGTTGCCCAACCGTGTTCCTGGAGATTTACCGTCCTGTTGGTGTTCATTTCAACCCTAACAAAGCACACCTCATTCAACAGCTAGAGCAGGGTTGCCCGACCCTGTTCTTGGAGAGCTACAGTGCTGTAGGTTTTCATTTCAACCCTAACAAAGCATACCTCATTCAACAGTCAGAGATATACTAATGGAGCTGCTAATTAGCAGAGTCAGGTGTGCCAAATGAAGGTTGAAATGAAAACCTACTGGACGGTAGATCTCCAGGAGCAGGGTTGTGCACATGTGAACGGACATTTCCGACGAATGAACCGAAAATGCAGAACAAAGCTTCTGGTGCCTTCAGAGGCTGAAAGAAAATAGCCTGCAGTATTTTAAACTCCATGAGATCATGAGATGTTCATCCTCAACAAAATTAAGAGGCAAAATGTCCTCAGTAATCATAGAAGTGGTAAAATGTGTAATCTGCTCTTTTTAGGAATTGGAATTGAACTTGCGTTTAACTGTAGCAAAGGATCTTATAGGCTACTTGATTGTTTTCCTTCATCTAGAGATTTGTTGTGGTGCTTTTATTGCACACGGACATGGTATCTCTTTGTACTCGTTGAACTTTTGTGAGTTTTACGCAGTTTATCATACATAGAACTTATTAAATTATTAAAAATTTACTAACTAAATTAAACTAAGTAAAAAATATTGCCATACTCCGCTCATAGCAGAGCCATGTTAAACTGAAATTTCACAACCCCACTGCTGTAAGGTAACACCACGTCACCAATCGAAACACAGAACACACTTTAAAATGTCTTTCATTTTTAAAAAGTTCATTTAAACATTAAAGCTCATTGTAGACTAATGTTATATATGATGCATATAAAAAGTTTAAATAAATATATAGAATAAAACCAAAAAACGATTTAACTGATTAAGACGTTGTTGTCAGTAAAGTCATTTCAACAAATCTTAGGATATGGCCGAGTTCTGAAGTATCATAATGGAAAAAAAAAACTCTTAAACATTACAGACAACTGGCAGCTAGTTTACCCAAACTATAAATATATTCCCAATGATAAAATCTGAGTCTTCATGCGGGCCAGGGCTGCCCAACCCTGTTTCTAGATATCTCCAGTGCTGTAGGTTTTCATTTGCAGCTTATGTTTTTGTTAGGGCTGGAGTGAAAACCTACAGGATGGTAGATCAACAGAAACAGGGTTGGGCAGCCCTGATGTAGCTTGTCCCACCATGCCAATCACAGAATGCAACAGAATTATTGCTGTGGTTTCTGTGTGAAATCTCATGTCTCATGCTCTGCAGCCAATGAGGAATGAAAGAGTTATTTGAGTTTTTGCATGTGATATATTATCTATGTACAGTGATCAAACCCACTGAGCAAATAATGGGATCTCAATGTCAAAAGGGGGGGGGATCTAGGTTAAGAGACCTTTTGACATAAGCAGACTAGATTAGCCCCAATAGTGCTTTTACCCAGTTATAGCTTGGCTATATAGCTTGGCTGTATCCTGGCTGGCTGCGAAACTTTCACTTCTTTACCAAATGGAGCTGGGTTCTCGCCTGAATGCGTGAACTGCGTTTCACCGACTTTTCACCGGAAAAATGTTCAATGGAACTCTGCAGGCCTACTCTGCTACCTGCTCAGGCAATGGCTGATCATACACATGCTGAGCAGCGAAAAGTCTCCCTTCATAATAACCAGGCAAAACAGGGCATATCCACATAAAACAAATGATTTATTTCTGCAGAAAGAGTCTGGAACTCACACACAACATTATGGACAAGCCCAAACTAAAGATAGTAGTCCCCACTTTTTATAATCAAAACGTGTTTACCCAATAACATGCATAATTCTACATCTCAGGGATGAATAGCTAATACTGTGACAAACACGCCTGCCACAGGCCACCGAAGTGGCTTTTCTTGGGGCCCTCCAGCACAGAGACACAGGGAGAAGATGTTCAAACAGTCCAGATTTATTTCCCGAGGGTTTGGCAAGATGGTAACAGCCAAAGTGAGCAGATGTAACCCAGTCATGACCGAAGCTCCCTGGTGTGGGTGGGGATGGCAGATTTAACCTGTGCGCAGTGATTACCTCACTACGCACAGGTGCAGCCACTCCTGTTCCTGGCTCCAATTAGCCTGGCCAATTATCTAATTCTTAACCAATTATCCAATTGGCCAGGTCTAATTAGCTTGACCCAGGGCAGGTGTGGCTGCTTAAACCAGCCATCCCCACACCACAAAAACATATAGTAAAATTTAAAGAAGTACGATTAATGTGTAATCATACATCATGAATATCTGAATGAGCACTCGTCGACCTCTGACTTTCGACATTACTAAAGTAGGCTCTAAATCCTAAATACTAATTTAGTCTTTATCTAGCGCACAGATCAAATCTGTGGCCAACTGTTACATAGAGTAATAGGGAAATTATGTAACCAAACACCCAAAAAATGTTGTCTGTCGGCTGACTTGAAATTTGTGCCAAGGACTCACATTTTTACGAGAAGCAGACACCTTGGTTTCCCCTTACGAGCCTTCCTGCACTCACAGAACCAGTCTGACCTGATTCAAGCAAAATCTGATTCGTGTGTCACGTCTATGCTGAAAGCTACACCAATGGCACCAAAAAAGTGCAAAATGTAATTATACGCACCACGGTTATGTAAATCTGTCTGAAATCAGAGTCTGTGTGGAGCCTTACAGATGCAAAAAAAGTATTTGAAAGGACAAACGCTCAGATAAGGATTAATTATATAAAACTGTATGAAACTGGGTCAGGGCATAGTGCATAACACCATTACGATGCACACAATACAGGTCAGGACATAATACTACAGACAACAATGGCTTTATTGACACTATGTGAGTCATAGTTCATGGGCACTGAAACGCAGCATTGTCAACAGCAATAACAATATAATTAAGACATGTTTTATTCAACACAGGCCACTCTATTAGTTTGCATTTCTCTTCTTATTTCTGCATTTGCCACATACACCCCTCTGCTGTGGCCACTTTTTTTTAAACACAAGCCTGAACAGAACATAGCCAAAATAAAATGTTTACTATTCTTAACCCCTTTTGACTACAGGCATAAATCGTGTCTCTTCTGAGACGTAACCAACGGAGTTGATTCTAAACATTACTGAAAACAAAGTAACAGAAGCTCAAACACAGTGGAAGTTTTTTTTAAATCACCATTTTTAATGGAGCCACAGCCACAATACTGAGCAAATTCTGCATATAATGTGATGACAGTATCACAAAAAGTGCATAGTTTTTTTTCCTGAGCTCTACAGTTCTAGTTTACTAATACGTTGATTGAGGTTCATTGATTGAAGTTTTAGTTAAGTGCTTCATGCCCGGCAACATGTCAAACATATCCCACAGTTTCACATGCCACGTTCGTTATTTCAAATCAGGCCCACTCCTTATGTATAGTTATATTGAATAACAATGAAAATATTTTTAAAATGCATTTATATGCTCACCAATGTAGAATGAGAACAAGTTCTTCACTGAACATACCCTCTGCTGTGGAGTCAAAACTGTTCTCACTGACCTCCTCAGAAATATTCTCTCAAATGAGTGATTTCTTCCAAGGCCTCCAAATGCCGAGTAGACTTAGGCATTGCAGAATACATTTTTGTCGCAAAACAACCACGTTTTTAGGTATAAAGTTTTGAGCTTTTTTGCCCATGCGTGACATTCTCGGCGTGCGTACTAAAACAGTTACGGTTTGTTTAAGCAGGAGAAACAATGCATGTCCATTTACGCAAGACTAGCAACCTTTACACCATTTAGTAATATAATTGAATTGGCTAAAATGCTTCTCAGTCGTCGCTATAATAGCAGGCCAATGGCTGGCTGTGTACTGGGAAGAAGTTATGTTCTGTATGTCGAGTGGCTGCTTGCGCACAGTAGGTCCCATTGGCTCTGCTGAGGGACTGCTTGGTCAGCACTTGTAGGTGAGCTCATCTTGCTCCAGAGGGTATGCATTAACCGAAGATAGTTATATTTCTTATGCACACAGTACTGCTGGTGTGTACCCGATGGCAAAATTGACAACAATGCAAATTGCAGACCTGGGTCAAATATGTATTTGTTTTGGATTCAAGTACTTTTCTGTGCTCTGTTGATCTTGCCTGGTGTAATTGAGCCTGCCAGTTTGACCAGAAGGCAGGGTTTGCACTTTTTCAATAGTATTTCAATGGTTCCAATTGGCCAGACACGATCAGTAAAGCGTAGAAAAGTATTTCAATCCAAAACAAACACGTATTTGACCCAGGTCTGGCTCTTTCCTCTGGAGAATTAATAAGAAAACAATTGATATTCTACCAATGTTTCTCTGAGTTAGCATGTTTTTGGGACTAAGAATTACTATGGATTTAGTCTGAAGACTCATCTCTTCAGACTGTACCTGGACCTGGCCTAACTATCACTACTCTGCAGGGCACTCCAATCCAGGTTCGCTCTTATCATTTGCATCCTTCTACTTTGTTCCTGTAGCACTTTCATGTCACACTTGTACCTCCATTCAGCACTTCTGTTGCACTTGATGTTGTAGCTTGTTGTCATGCTTCCTAGTTTGACTTGGCATTACTTTCTTACCTAGCCTTTGCTTACTGTGTACTACGAGCTTGACTTGATGTCTTCATGGCTATGAATAACTGTTTCATAATGAGTATTGCACCTTATCGAACCTGTGCTTTGTAGTTGCTCCAGTTGTGACCTTTGGTATGCACTTATTGTACGTCGCTTTAGATAAAAGCATCTGCCAAACAAATGTAATGGATTTTGTTCGCTGAACACTTTCCATGACGTAACTGTGATTTGTGTTGTCAGTGGATTTCCGAAATGCACAGAAGGTGCGGCCACCCCAAGGGTGTTCTGCCTCCCCCACATTTAAAAAATAAGGAACCATTGTCGCTAAAACACTGGCATCGTGACATAGTTTATAGAGATAGAACTGTGAGTTTATACTCACTTTTACATGGTTTATTGTTTGACCACATTGATTGAAAATTTCATCATAAAAAATTGAATGAATGCAAATAAATCTACTTCGGCCCGTATATGGGCTGGTACATCTTAAGGGGTTAAAACTGTGGGTATAAACAGCAGTTACAGGGACAAGAAAATGCATTTTCCAGAAACCATGATCACTTTCCACGTCTGTAACACTGGGATTTTACCTGGCTAATTAGTTAATCATAAGCAAGAGTCTAGATATTGGAAGGCAGAAAAAACACACACACACAGGCACACACACTCACACACACGCACACTCACACACAGGCACACACACTCACACACACACTCACAGGCACACCCACACACACATACACACACACACACACACACAGGCACACACACTCACACGCACACTCACGCACACGCACACACACACTCATACATAAAGGCAGACGCACTCACACACACACTCACAGGCAGATGCACACACACACACACACACACACACACACACACAAAGGCACACACACACTCACACACACACACCCACACACACACGCACGCACACACACCCACACACACACATAATGCATAACAGTATTACAATACTGTGAAGGAATGGGTGGGCTTAAGGGAAAGAGCTGAGATGGGAGCCTAGTCAATGGGATATGGATGGGTCAGGGAAAGGCAATGAGGATTTGTTGTGCAGATTTCCCTGTTACCCGTTGTGGCAAACACGCCTGCCACAGGCCACCGAAGTGGCTTTTCTTTAGGGCCCTCCAGCACAGAGACACAGGGAGATGATGTTCAAGCAGTCCACATTTATTTGCAAGGGTTTGGCAAGATGGTACAGCCAAAGGAGCAGATCTTCAACACTGTCATGACAGAGAGGCTCCCCTGTGTGGGTGGGGATGGCAGATTTAACCTGTGCGCAGTGATTACCTCACTACGCACAGGTGCAGCCACTCCTGTTCCTGGGTCCAATTAGCCTGGCCAATTATCTAATTATTAACCAATTATCCAATTGGCCAGGTCTAATTAGCTTGACCCAGGACAGGTGTGGCTGCTTAAACCAGCCATCCCCCCACCACACCCGTATTGGAGAAATTCCCATTCATTTTATGAGTGTGGAGTCTCTGAGTGGCACGTCAGTTTGAAACTGTCATTTACAGTTTTTCTCGATCGCTTACACACTATAACTGGGCCTATTAACTAAACATCCCAAACCATGACGCCATCTACCAAAAGACAGACCCATTCCCCAAAACTATAAACACTATTCCCCTGTTTTCACACATGATTCAGATTTGTTGAACTTTTTGTGAAAAACTCTACACACAAATCCCTTCATATATCACTGGCTGCACCATTTAGAAAGCACTGGCATTCAATATCATTAACTCAAGTCATCACAGCTCAAACACAATTAACACACAATTCTCGAGGTGGAAACACTAAGAGTCAAAATTGTTCACACACCAATCAGAACCTCAGGATAGATAAATAAAAGGGCCATGGGTCAGTTCACTTGTTTTGGAACAATGGATCCACAAAGACCTGAAGGTAGAAGAAGAGGACACCGGAGAGGAGGAGGAGGAAGAGGAGGAAGAGGAAGAGGAAGAGGAAGAGGAAGGGCAAGGAGACAAATAGTTTCTGGAACAGGTTGAGGATGAAACAGGCCTATCGTGTTCCTTTTGAAAGGAACTCCGATAGACTCAAAGACCAGCGCTTGGAATATGTGCAAGTATGGTTTTTCATACTGTATCAAGTATTTGAATACAGTTATGTATTACAGCAGTATATACTGTAGTACAGGCTATATGATGGCCTACTTTTGTGTACTATAGCAATATGTTTCAGAGTAGTCATTACTGTACTGAGTTTCATCTCTTTTGAATTTTTGATATTGATGCCAGAGACACTCCTCATGAACTCATCTTTGTTGATGAAGCAGGATTTACAGTAATCTTACCAAAAGGAGGAGAAGGGGGAGGAACATAATTGGCCACTGGGCCATTGTGATTGTCCCTGGCCAGCAAGGAGGGAATGTGACCATGTGTGCTGCCATCAGCCACAGAGGGGTCCTCCACCGCCATGCCACCCTTGGTCCAAACAACACCATGCACCTGCTGTCTTTCCTCGATGGTCTGTGAGCTCATGTATACCGACTAGACCAGAGGGAGCCAGCACAACCAGAGCAGCCATGCTACGTTGTCATTTGGGACAATGTCAGTTTCCACCGGGCTGCTCTAGTTCGTGATTGGTTCACGAACAACCCAAGATTCAGCAACATCTTTCTGCCTGCATATTCTCCTTTCCTAAACCCCATAGAGGATTTTTTTTCGCCATTGCGGTGGAAGGTCTATGACCGAGACCCCTACATCCGTGTTCACCTCCTCCAGGCCATGGAGGAGGCTTGTTTAGATATTACAGTTGAGGCTTGCCAGGGGTGGATAAGGCATGCAAGGGTTTTTTTTCCCCCTGCTGCCTGGCTGGGGCAAATATTGTCTGTGATGTTGATGAGAATCTCTGGCCTGACCCAGACCAGAGACGGGATGCTGAGGCAGAATAAATGTGATTTCTTTCTTTATGTACAAACAGTTTTTTTTCATTGGTTTATATTGGTAAATACATGGAAGTTATTTTACTGTATTCTACGTTCTTTATGTATCAGTTGCATATTTTTACAGAACATTTACTTTTTCACTCAATTTCAGTTTATTTTACTACAGTACATTGAGGAATTAAAATTTTTGCTAATTTATACATGTGTTGTGTCTTTATATTGTGTTCATGTAAAGAGGTTGTTCTGGGGGAAAACCGTAAGCACCATTATTCATTGCAGTAACAGGTTTTTACGGTAGTGTTTTGAATTGATCTCACCGGTGTGTAATGGCTATTTTGTAGTGTATGTGTATTTGATGGCTTTTGTGTGATGTCCGAAGGCAAAGTTTGGTTTAGATGTATGATTACATGGTTCTGAGTGGAGAGTTTGATTTTGACATGGAAGTTTGAAGTTTGTGAAGATGAGTGTGCAGTTATGCATTTGTGTTTAGAGTTTTGGGAAATGGAGCATAATTTCAAGAAATGTGTCTTGGCAATCAAAAAAAACTGTAATTAAATTGCGCAATGGTCACGCCATATGAATATTTCAAAAGGAGACAGTTTTCAAAATTCAGTTTTCACAGATGAGTGGGCTCAAAATCCCAGTATGCTTTCTTGTGAAATGTCAGATTTACTTTTAAATAAAAGCAGCAGTATTATGGTCTCACGGGTTTTGTGCTCCCTTTCTCTCTCATCTGGTGCTGTTTCTTTTCACGCCGTGTGAGGACTTGTGCTGACAGCTGTCATGTATAAATACTCTATATCTGCCTCGTATCCCAAAGGACATTTACAAAATAGCCTTCAGTTTTAGCAAGGTTAGATATCATTTGCTGAAATTAAAGCAAAAAAAAAAAAAAAACGAAGTCATTATTTTCCTTGAAAACCTGATTATACATTCTATTTTTATATAGAGAAATATGCGGTATACCTTATGATATGCTTAAATATGTAATCGTAGCTTAGTCCATGCTTTATTTTAGTGGATTTTGCATCCTGAAATCTAGTTATACGTCTCTGCAAAGCCTGATGGGATACATGTGGCTGTATTTAAGAATGTGATTAATTATATCAAAACAATTCAATTGCAGGTAGTTTTGGAATGGAGTTGATTATATTAGATCACAAAGCATTGTTTAAAATAGAAAGTTTTCACAATAGTACGCTATGTTATTCAATCTACCTTAATGTGAATTGTGCGATTTTGGTTAAGTCATTTGTAATAATTGACTTATGGATCATAAACTGAGATGTGTGGAAGGTTAGTGAAATGAAACGTTCTGTGCATTCGTTCATTAGCAGAAAATATTTTGTGTCCACGCTGAATGTGTCACTATAGTTTGGTTACCATCAGTTTGTATGGGAGGAAAGATCTTTTTTTCTGTTTTCATCTGACAGAGAAAGTATTGTGCTATTTTAGAATTGACTAAATTTAGAATGGTGTTTAGAATGGCAAATCTATATAGAATGGAAAATTTATATTTAGAATGGTATGCCAAGTATTTACTCTCCATGCACATGAACTTTTGATTTTACCTTATCTTATTCCACAACAGATGACAGTTAGTGATCAGTCAGCTGGTGGTTGAAGCTGAGGAAGCTGTATTGGCATCTTGTCACTGGATCATTGATTAATGAGACATCATTAAGAGAGAATCAAGATGGATGCATCTTTCTTTGGAATGCATCCATGTCCCTGAGACAGGAATGCTTCATGAGTTCTTATGACATCACTGTTTAGCTCACACCGCCCTCTGTGTTGTCAGTTAGCCTGTCTCTCACAGGGCTGCACTAGCCCCTTTGTGTTGTGAGTTAGCCTGTCTGTCACAGGGCTGCACTAGCCCCTTTGTGTTGTGAGTTAGCCTGTCTCTCACAGGGCTGCACTAGCCCCTTTGTGTTGTGAGTTAGCCTGTCTCTCACAGGGCTGCACTAGCCCCTTTGTGTTGTGAGTTAGCCTGTCTGTCACAGGGCTGCACTAGCCCCCTTTGTGTTGTGAGTTGTGAGTTAGCCTGTCGCTCACAGGTGTGTGAGCTGACTGAGAGTCACAGTGACCTAGACTTGGCAGACAGTATCAGTGCGAGGAGAACATGTCTTACGTCTTCTGCTTTAATTTACACAGGTGTCGGCATTGGTGTCAAGCGTACTTCAGTTCTGGGGGGGTGGGGGGAGGGGGTCTCGGTTGATGGGATGCATCAACTTCACAAGTAAATTCAGGCAGCACTAGTGCGCAGCAGTAGTACAAGTGCCACATATCACTTCTCAGAGGCCTCGATTCAGCTTGTAAAATATTTTTAGGCAGTTAAATAGGTTCGTATTTTTTAAGCTTCAGTGGCGTTGATGCGGTTGTGTTCGGGGCGGAAAAGTACTGTGACATCACGGTGCCAAATCTGCCTGCCGCGGCCGACAGCAGCGTTAGTCATACCGCCAGGCCTGCCCAAGCGCACGCCGCAGACCACAGGCATTCACCGTGACGGTTGCTGCACGGCCACTTGATCTTGTCGGGTTCACCCACTTATCCTGGACAGGGTCACTGGGGCTGCTGGAGCCTATCCCAGCGTACATAATAATAATAATAATAATAATAAAAGAGAAGAAAAGGATGAAGAAAACTAGGCTGGATAATAAATATGCTGTTGCAGCTGGAAGATGCTGTTTCTGTTTGTGTCTCTCGGTTCAGCTCCTTGGGCCTATGATGTGAAAAACTCCAGCTGAATCGCTCCTCTTCATCCTTTTAATCCACAAACACAATGATCCTGAGGTTCACAGATCACAGAACCGTTTGATTTAACAGGAAATCAGCGTTGAAAGACGAAGGTTTATTCATCATCAAACGTCAGATCAACTTGGTCAGGGGATTGGTTAACAGCACTGATGGTCTGACAGACATATAGAATGACGAAGAAACTTTTCACCATAAGGCTAAATGGAGACCATGGAGAGGGCGAGGACCTGATTAGACTTATTGCTGGATGGCTAGCCTGTACAGTGTACCAATCATTCTGTTATCTGGTATGAAAAAAAGAAAAGTTTCAATCTGTTCTTAAACCGTTTTAAAGCGGAGTAGTTTAAACTCTGACTCTGACACTGAAAGGGTGTGCATGTGCACATATGCGTCTGTGTGAGCGTGAATGTGTGTGTGTGTGTGTGTGACTGTGCGTGAGAGAGAGAATGCGTGTATGTGAATGTGTGTGTGTGTGTGTGTAGGAAAGAGAGTGTGTGTGTATGAAAGAGAGTTTGTGTGAGTGTGTGTGTGAGAGAGAGAGTGTCTGTGTGTGTGTGTGTGTGTGTGCACATGTGTGTGTGTGTGAGCGTGAATGTGTGTGTGTGTGTGTGTATGTTTGCATAATGTAAAAAAAATATGTAGGTGGGAGGGAAAGCAGTGTTTACTTAGGAGAATGACCTCAGTTTCGGTTCATGAGACCGAATCCTCCCGCCCCTTTTCTTTATCTGTTTTCCATGGTAAATCACGCCTTCTTGGCCCCGCCCACCATTCCTGCACTTACTGGAAGGGCCGTCTACGTTTCCTGTAAAGAATGCTTTCTGTTTGCTTTCCAGTTCCCTGTCACATTTGGTATGTGTGATAGCATTCGTTCAAGGTGTGTGTGTGTCTGTGTGTATCTAGGGCTGTGTGTGTGTTGTGTGTGCGTGCATGCTCGCATATGTGTGTGTGTGTGTGTGTATACATGTATAAGTGTTTGAACGAATGTTTGTTTTAGCATTAATCAAAATACAACAGTTGATTGTTGGGTTTCATTTTTGTTTTGATTCTTGGCATTAAAAAACATCCTAAATATATTCTTTACTTCTATACGTAATTATCGGCAGTGTAGTAAAAAGGGTGAGGAACTGGTCTTGTAACCTAAAGGTCACAGGTTCAGGTGGAACATTGGCATTGTACCATTGAGCAAGGTACACAACCTGCATCACTTCAGTATATATCCAGCTGTATAAATGGATGCAGTGTAAATGCTGTATAAAAGTTGTGTAAGTCGCTCTGGAAAAGAGTGTCACAAGTTTCACCCGTTAACGCCCTTGTTTGTCCGGCACTCTGAATGCCAAACACAAGTTAATCAACAGTTAAAGCACTCCATTTATCTAACATGTAATATCTACCTATATATATATATATATATATATATATATATATATATATATATTTCTTTATTTAATTTGGCAATTATTATCAAAGATATCAATTAACCATTAAACTGCAGAATTTATTAATAGGCAGAGCAAACGGTTGGATCAACCTTTATCAAAATGTACAACTCACCAGCAGATGAAAATTAAGAAATGTATTAAGTTACAACAAATGTTCATGTTTAATCTAAAGACGAGGTTCAACTGCCTTAAAACAATCACGCAAGTCACACAAGAAATGAATGAAAGCAGATACCAAACTATAGCTTATTTGTCCCAAAGTAATCCGAAATGCAAAAACCATGAAATGTAGAACGTAGATGCAGGACTCAGATGCCCACTTCCAACTGTTATAAAACGTCTTCTTTTCAAGATGCTCCCCAAAAAACTAACCTAACTCAAAGAAAGGTGCATATTTTAACTGGTGAAAAAGAAGAGGGGCCAGGGGCATCAACACCCCCTCGTACACACACTCACACAGACACACACATTCACATCTCAGATAGTAACCCCCCAGTTCCTGCTCTTACCTCTTACCTCCAGGCTATGCTGGCCGAGCACTTTGAAGCTTTCCATGGCTGAGAACGTCCAAACGGTGAATTACATGTCTGACAAGAGCTTCCGCTAAGTGCCTGTAATGTTGTGAACTTCGTGTATTATCTATGCGATTGTGTTAATGGCTGTTTCGTTTAGTTTGTCTGCTTTTCATTCAGGAGCCAAAACTAATTGCTTGCTGTTGTCGAACCAATTTACTTACCTATCATTATTTATTTAAAGAAAACGATATAGGACTCTGTTATAAAAGAATATTAAAATATGTTGTTGTAATAATGACAGTGATTTTAGCTAAACGCTAAATCGTTTGCTTTAGTCTTATAATTCATTGCATATCAAAAAGAATTTCATTATTTTTGGTTAGTGGGCCAGAATTACTAAAGGGCTGCTTTTTGAAGTGAAAAGATCACAATATCTACTTGGAGTTAACTAAAGGTTGCATTGGGTCAAAATCGTTTTTAGAATGCGACTTGTAGGAATTATGTCATTTTGTGACACCTCCTGATTTGTTCATTTTGCAGGGATTGTTCCACCTGTTGCCCAATCAATATTAATAATCTTTAATCACCCGCTACCCGACTGTATGAATAAATGAATGAATGAATTAATTAATTTTATTATTGTGTCATGCATCACATGGTTGCCCAGCCCACATGGGCTTACATGACACCAACATTTTGCATATAACAGATCCTGAGTAAATCCTAGACCTATTAAAATGCTACAGACACATATCTGATACATATACCCTGTACACAAGAGTGTATACCCGACTGTATCTTTCGCCTGCATTATATCGCTGGAAAGTTTGTCTTGTGCTGTACCTCTGCAGTTCTTTCCTGAACTGTAAATGGAAATGTAAATGTTTTCTTGTGGTTCCTTCAAAGAATTGAGCAACCAGGAGCATGGAAAAATGTTCAGTGTTAATTCAACTCTAAAAGAGTGCATACGAGTCCAATAGGGACCATATGTACTCTGTAGGAGTTGATTTAACACTGAACATTTTTCCGTGTTTCTGGTTGCTCAATTTTTGACACAATCTGTCAAAACAGTATACCATATTGTTTTGGACCCTTTCTTATGTGTGTGTCCTGTTGTAAATTTAAGAAAGATTGTGTTTCATTTCTTGAGGTTGCGGAATTAGAGCCAGTCTTAGTAATTTGATCATTAAGGTATCAGAAACATAACAATATAGCAAATATTTTTTGGGCTGTGACAATTTTCTTTGTAAGTCTATCCCTTACTGTCTTGAGTGAACAGCATCTTTCTTTTTAAATTATCATGTTAAGACATAAGACATTATAAAATGCACACCAATATATTTGGTATGAAATTGTCTTTATTAAAGGAGTCTCTTGGAGATGAGAAACAACCATGAAAAACAAAGATGCAAAAGTAAAATTTGCAAATGAGCTCATACAAAATATAATCAATCAGCAAATCATATTACAGCCATGTCAGCTGAAAATACATTGATATATACATACATGTACACTTGTGGATATTTATATAGTATATAGTACTTACTTATTTCTGAACAAAAGCAATTTATTGACAGTTGAGTCCTATTTTTTAATTAAAATAAGACAACTGAAGTCTTCTGTTCCAAGTTAGTCACTTGGGGCTATGCTGTAGAATTGTGCTTTGATGAAAGCACAGGTCTCCTACTAATTTAGCTACGGTCTGTCCAGTACTCTGCAGTGACTCTGAGAATGTTAAACAGACCAGCATTAAACACATACACACAGTAGGAACATATACTTAAAATTAAAACATTTTGGTTCATACAACCTACATTAGCCAAAATATTGGCTTACGGTCTTGTGCTACACCTCTCCCCCCCACCCCCGACGTGAGAAGATGTTTGCAGCATTTGAGTTCTGCAGCAGGGTCACTCCCCTCTGTTTCCCTGGGCAACGCGTCCGCCTGGGCTCCCAAGGGTTAATCTTCATCTCCTTAGACACTCAGCCCCACTTCTGCCTCTCTCCAGCCACTGGACTGTTTCCCAAACTTGTACACCAGCCTCCGGCCATCCACCCGCTCCAGGATCTGTCTCTTATAGTAGTACCTGCACATAAAAACACTGGCTCAGGTACAGGTACTGTCTCTTATAGTAGTACCTGCACACAGACACACTGGCTCAGGTACAGGTACTGTCTCTTATAGTAGTACCTGCACACAGACACACTGGCTCAGGTACAGGTACTGTCTCTTATAGTAGTACCTGCACACAGACACACTGGCTCAGGTACAGGTACTGCCTCTTATAGTAGTACCTGCACACAGACACACTGGCTCAGGTACAGGTACTGTCTCTTATAGTAGTACCTGCACATAAAAACACTGGCTCAGGTACAGGTACTGCCTCTTATAGTAGTACCTGCACACAGACACACTGGCTCAGGTACAGGTACTGTCTCTTATAGTAGTACCTGCACACAGACACACTGGCTCAGGTACAGGTACTGCCTCTTATAGTAGTACCTGCACACAGACACACTGGCTCAGGTACAGGTACTGTCTCTTATAGTAGTACCTGCACACAGACACACTGGCTCAGGTACAGGTACTGTCTCTTATAGTAGTACCTGCACACAGACACACTGGCAGAAGCGATAGCAGTTCTGCGAGTTATGTTTGTGCCTTACAGAACATCTGGACACTTGTAGGCAAACAGAGCGGAAGCTCAGTCTGATTATAGAGCTAGATGACGTAGATCTAACAGCCTCCCAACAGCCTGTGCAGCGAATTAAAATAACATAACACCGGCATGGCCGGTGCAGTCCTTATTTGAATTAGCACAACTCATTGCTCATTTCCACACAAGCTGAAGACGGAGCGATACGGCCTTTTATCCCCCCCCCCCCCCCCCCCAACCCCCTGACCCCTCGACCCGCCCAGGCTTACCTCATAGCCCGGCTGAGCTTCTCGTAGTTCATGCTGGTGTTCTTCTTCCTCTGGCCCCAGAGTTGGGCCACGGCCTCCGACTTGAGGAACTTGAAGACCCCCTCCCTGCGGTCCTCCCACTTCATGAGGCCGTTGTTCTTCTCGGGGTGGACCAGGATGTCCCGGATGAACTCCCACAGGTGCGTCCCCCGCGCCACTGCAGACACGAGTCACAGCCGCCGGCGCGTCAGTACACGTACGTGCCCATCGCGTAGTTATCGCAATACAAACAAATGTACATTCGTGTCATGGTTAGAGTCTAAGTGACAGACAGTGCTCTGTGATAAATAGATAAAAAATGTATTTCTGAAAAAGGAAGGTTGGCTTTTCTCTCGCAAACTCTCCACAGATGTTGATGTGACAGTGAGCGGCTGACAGATGCTGATGTGACAGTGAGCGGCTGACAGATGCTGATGTGACAGTGAGCGGCTGACAGATGCTGATGTGACAGTGAGCGGCTGACAGATGCTGATGTGACAGTGAGCAGCTGACAGATGCTGATGTGACAGTGAGCGGCTGACAGATGCTGATGTGACAGTGAGCGGCTGACAGATGCTGATGTGACAGTGAGCGGCTGACAGATGCTGATGTGACAGTGAGCGGCTGACAGATGCTGATGTGACAGTGAGCGGCTGACAGATGCTGATGTGACAGTGAGCGGCTGTTCTGTGGCCAGTCCTCAGAAGGGCCAATGGGGAAGGGCGGTTCTGTTTCGGAAATGCTGGATGCCATGCAACCCATGTCTAGGGTTGCCAGACATCAGGTTTTCAACCAGAATGTCCAGTGTTCAAATCATCTGTACAGGCCTGGTTTGTGGTCCTGACCGTACAATGTGCTGTCCGGTCAGAGTAACTGAGCTAAGAAATTCTGTAGTAACATCTAATGAAAGTGCATGTCAGTGACTCCCTGGTGTGATGGAATGGCTCCCGGTCTGACGTTGGTTCCAAGGTGGACACCAGCTACCCCCCCGCCAATCCCACCCCCCAATTCTGACAGGTCCCAACTTTGCTCATAATTATGCCTCCTGCTGTGCCTATTGTCTGGTGTTGACAAATTCTAAATCTGGCAACCCTAAGCAGGCCTGTGAACTGAAGGGCTGTGTGCTGGGGTGAAGCTCTCCGTATTTTTGTGTCTGGCAACCCTAAGCAGGCCTGTAAACTGAAGGGCTGGAGTAAAACTCACCGTATTAGTGTCTGGCAACCCTAAGCAGGCCTGTAAACTGAAGGGCTGGAGTGAAACCCACCGTATTTGTGTCTGGCAACCCTAAGCAGGCCTGTAAACTGAAGGGCTGGAGTGAAACCCACCGTATTTGTGTCTGGCAACCCTAAGCAGGCCTGTAAACTGAAGGGCTGGAGTGAAACCCACCGTATTTGCTCTTCTTGGGCCGGAAGGGCTCGGGTCCCGGGCTGTGTTTCTTGGGCCTCCCCCTGCGACGCTTCAGCTCTGCGAGGGGGAACGATGCGGCAGGATGTCACACCTCAGAACGCCGTGTCAAAACTAACCCCCCCCCCCCACCCCTCCCCCCAGCTTCCTCTAAAGAAAATAACTGAGATACCCAGACAGAGATAATATGAAGAGCTCCAGCCTGTGGCACTCACGGAAGAAAAAGGGGCCTGCTGAGCAGGTTCAAACAGAGAAAGATGAGGGTCTGAGGAAGGCTAACTAATATAAATGCGTTAGCAGAAACTTTTATATTATATTATATATATTATATCTTATATTAGCCATATTAGAATGACCTTTAAAGCTGGTTTTTACATATGTCCGTTAACAATAAAGGTGTGAAACTCGGCCTGTGTTTTTTGCAGGAGAGGGGGAAAGGAGCCCAGCGCTCCGGGCGTCAGTCGGGCGGGGAGACTCACCTGCGCGGCGAGGGGACGGCTCCTCGCTCCGGTCGGGCTCCGAGTCGCTCCCCGCGGAGGACGGAGAGTCGAGGTTCCGGAAGCCCAGCGCCCCTAGAGGACGGGCAGGAGAAAGGGGGAAAGGCTTTTTTTTTACCGAAACTGCGCCGCGTTTATCGCTCGGCTAACAGCCGCCTAGCGCCGACGGCACCGAAGCGGCCTGGCGCGATCTCGTTGGAGCAGAGCCGTCGCTCACCTGTGACGGAGTTGTCCAGGCTGCCGGGCGACGTGCGTCCGGATTCGTAGCCGTTGTCGCTGGACGGCGTCCTGTCCCCGAACACCTCGCAGCCATTTTGAGCGAAGCTGCAGAAGTCGGACCTCTCGTCTGCGATGGACACGGGACCAAGTGAGGAAAACGGACATGCGGACATTTCAGACGTCGCTCTCCTTCCGTCTTTCGCTGTCGACTCCGCGTTGCGCCCCAACGGCCAGATCTGAACTGAGCTGCGTACTGCACTTCAGAGCAGAGCTGGACTTTGGAGCGGGGCTGTGTTTTGGTGGCGTGTGTGTGTGTGTGTGTGTGTGTGACCTTTCTAAGGTGACTGTTAAGACTTTAGATGATGAAGGTAGACATCTTAATATGGCGATGAGAAAGCGAGAATGGTGTAACTCTAAACAGAACCGTGGGCGTAAGAGGTAAAGAGCAGGCTTTGGCGATCTACACCCCGCGTACCTGACATCAGGAGGCCATAGCTGCTTTCCCCGCCGCTCACGTTCAGGATTTCGGGGTACCCCTCGAATAGGCTGTTAAAGAAGTCGCAGGTCATCTTCAGATCGCCTTCGCCTGAAACAAACCACACAACTCATCAGTTAGACACTGATTGGCCCCAGGTTCTGAAACAAACCGCACATTTTATCAGTTAGACACTGATTGGCCCCAGGTTCTGAAACAAGCCGCACATTTCATCAGTTAGACACTGATTGGCCCCAGGTTCTGAAACAAGCCGCACATTTCATCAGTTAGACACTGATTGGCCCCAGGTCCCTGCCATTCCTGCAGCAGATTACAGAAAGAAAAAGTGGGTTCGCTGGCCCTGGCCCTGGCCATGCATTACCACATGTTCTAATTAACACTGCATTAGCCTGCTACTTATTGAAGTCTTGGTCCCTTAGAAACCACGGGAGTATGCGGTTGACTCTCACAACTACTGCTCAATCAGGACTGGCCTCCATTTCAAAGACTGAGGATCCTGTGTTGTGTGCAGGACCCCTCCTTAGCACTGAGAAAGCGTAGGTCAGCATTCCCCCTTAGCAGTGAGCCGGTGCAGATTAGCATTGGCGTTAACCATTAACAGCGAAGACGATGGCAGCTAGCGTTCCTCCTAACCACTGAGCCAGTGCGGGTCATCGTGCTCACCCTTAGCGCTGAGCGCAGTGTGCAGGTTAGCATTCCTACAAGCGGCACCCTTACCCAGAACGCCGTCCCACAGCTGCTGAAGTCTTATTGGACGGACCAGCTGCTGGAGTCTTATTGGACGGAGCAGCCGCGGCGGTAGTCGATCGGGCGGGACGGGAACGTCAGCGGAGGCTCACCGTATTGGGCTTTGAGCTCCAGGAGGCTCTGGAACAGCCGCTCCCCCAGCGAGCCGAACGTGGACAGGAGGGCGTCCCGGGACAGCCGGCACAGGGCGGGCCCGTCCATGGAGCAGCGGGCCAGGTCCAGCAGGCTGGCGTCAAACTGGCTCTCCTCCACGTGGTGGCTGATCCACTCCAGGATGTGCCCTTTGGTCCACTCCTGGGGGGGCTTGTGGTACCATTTATCTGACTCTGAAAGGAAAGAAAGTAAAATGCATTAAAAATACACACAGGGTGAGAGCGGGCTTTTTTTTGGCCCGGTCGAAACTTTCTGATTGACTTCTCTCCAGCTTAAGTGTGTACTATTTCACTTTGCTCCAGTGCAAGTTTGCTGCAGTTCTGTGGTTTATGAGACCTGCTCTCACACTGCAGTCAACAGCAAGGGTTCTGGTGCTTGACCTATCATGGCCTTTTTTTAAAAGTCACATGACCACTGTGGACTGTGCATTTCGATGTCTGTCGGAGAAAATCTGATCGCTAAATTGTTGTTACCTGCTCTGTACTGGAACGATACAAAAGAGGCTGGAGAGAACACATTCTTCCAGTGCCAACCTGAATACCCGATATTCAGTCAAAAACACGCACTGCATCTTTGAGAAAACTCAAGGTGGCTCAATATCATTCCGTAAAGAAGACACGCTATTAATGATCCGGTAAGAAATGAGGTGTGCAGTTGCTCTTACCGGGCGCATTGTGAACAGAACTGACGTGCGAACCGGCCAATGGTGGCAGCTGCTCAGTGTAGGACCCCACGGCCGGAGGTTCAGGTGCGCTGCTCTGGTACACGGTCCAGTTTGCGCTGGTAAGGATGCTGCTCAGTTCACAGGACTCCCACATCGCATCTGCTTTCTGGAAAATGTTCTGAGTAAGTGCATCTGTCCAACAGTCTCAGGAGAATAATCACATTTATTAAAAATTTGACAAGGGTTTGAAAATTGGAGCCCCTAGCATTTCGATGTCAATACAATACTGCAACTTATGTATTCAAATCTCAGCAGACGGCCTAAAACTGAATTCACTGAGATAAATGCTTAAGAGTTTTTTGTTTTGTTTTGTTTTGTTTTGTTTTTAAACTTAGAGGCCATTTAATATGAGAAATGAATACATATGCACAGCACAAAACAAACATCAAGCCTGCCTACCTCCTCAAAACAAGAACAAGAGAGCAAATAATCCGCTCTGTGAGAAGTGTGCCTCTGCTGCTCGTGCCTGACTGACGCTGTGATTCGCTCTGACTTGCAGATCCACGCTGCAGCTCCTTATGTTCCTGTTACCTGCTACCTGTTACACCTGTGCCGTCTGGCTCCGTCTGCCTGCTTTTATACTGGGTTTTTTTTAGCTGAAGGGGCAGGGCTGAGGTGAGCTAGCGTGGGGAATTCCAGGGAACCTGCAGGAAGGGCACAGCTCCTGTTCCCAGGGACGAGGCTGGCCTCCTGCCCTCCTGCCCTCCTGCCCTAGCGAAACAACCCTCTCTTTCCATTACGAGCCCCAGTCAGCTGCTTGGGGCATTACAGAACCGTCCTGCCCTCCTGCCCTTGCGAAACAACCCTCTCTTTCCATTACAAACCCCAGTCAGCTGCCTGGGGCACAGAGAGGACCCACAATCAGGACCCTTCGGCCCTGTGAATGCTAAGTCATTATATGGGCGGTCCTTGACCTGCCCAAGAAACTCTTCTCTGTCAGGTGTATTTATAGCTTTATCGGCTTTTGTTGGTTTTTCCTTTATTTTCCTTTTGTTGTTTTTTTTAAATTTTCCTTTCATTCTCCACTCATGGCGAGAGGTTAAGTAATTTGTGACAATATTTGCTCCTGACCAAAGGCCTCTGACTTGTTTTTTTTTTTGGCTTTTCTGATTGCTGAATCCTTACAAAACAAACATCAGTAACTTTACAGATACACTTGACTACCCATGCACACACATATACACACAAACACACACATACACATGCACGCACACGCAGACAGAAACAAACACACACACACACACACACACGCACATACAGACATAAACAAACAGACACACACACACAGACACAAACACACACACACATACACCAGGCACAAATGGATTTTCGTGTGTATTCCCTTGAAGATATCCATTGTACTTTTATAGGTTAATTCCACACTAAGAGTATATGGTTGTGAAATGATACCTCCACTGATATGTTTTTAGTGCATACTCATTTCAACATCATATGATTCAAATATGTACCCTTTGAAACACCCAGCATTGGCCATAAACACACTTTAAACATTAACTAGAACTTTAAACTTATTTGACATTGCTCAATTAAGCAAAATGTTTATGGAAAAGTGGTTCAAGTTTCCCTTGATATTTGCTTTCCAGAACATGACGTCACTCCTCAGGTTAAATAAGTGTTTGTTGCAGAATTGTTCCAAGGTTCAAACATGGCAGAACTCTGGAAGGTACTTGACCTGCATAAAAGTGCTCATTTGAAAAAGGGAACGTGAGGCGAGGGTAGTTTCAGTGAAACTGAAAAACAAACACAAAGGGGATTAATTAATGATCCGGTTTCAGTCCGGTCCGAGCGATCCAGCAGTCTCGTGAGCCAGCAGTCTCTCGGCGTGACGGGGTCACTCGTGAACGAGACGTGACGTAAACTCGCCTCATTTCCAAACTCGTCGTGCCTGCCCCCAGGGACCGGTTTGTCGGTCGCGGTGGGAGGAAACTCCGCCTCTAAGCTGGTAAAATCTGCAGCAGCAGGCTATACTGGTGTAACGGGAGGCGGGCTGAGGTTTCTGACTGCGGGACTCGCTCACATGTTTACACGTTTGCCGTTTTACCGCAAATCCCAACGTGATCGTCGTCTTCCATCAAAATATTCAAATTGAAAGGCAGTGTCAGTGGCCATATGTTTCAAACTGTGTGGGAAATAATTGATTTTTTTATATGGAATTACTAAAAGTGTAATTATTCTATTTGATGTATAATGTATATGTAAATTTAATTATCTGTTTTATATAATTGTCTTAACTATTTATTCTTAGTTGGACTGTCCATGTTCTTGCGCACATGCCCACTGTCCACATCTTTAATCTCAGATTTGGTAAGATATTGACACTGGCTAGGGTACAGCTATGGTACCTCACAATCTTTACACACAGACATAGACTGTTGGTGTTTATACAAACTGTACATGAAGACTGCAGCCACCGACACTCAGATATACCAGAAACGACACTGAAGGAGAACACAACAAACACTGCAGCCCCTGCCCTGTTGGATCACACACACAACACACACACACACACACACACACACACACTCACTGCAGTCGCTGCACTGGAGGATCACACACACACACACACACACTCACTGCAGCCTCTGCACTGGAGGATCACACACACACACACACTCACTGCAGCCCCTGCACTGGAGGATCACACACACACACACACTCACTGCAGCCCCTGCACTGGAGGAGAACACACACACTCAGCCCCAGACCTGGAGTGCACTGCTGCACAGTGACTCAGAGACAGGTGAGAGGACGCTCAGTTACTCATTTTACTCACTGCTTCCACCTGGTGGTCATGTAAAGCACATACTCAAATCTCAACACGGAGACACGGGTGGCTTCTTTTCTTTTAGATGTGGGTTCTGATTGGACACGGTCTGATATTTCTGTATATGACCGCGTTAACCTAGAACTCTTCATATCACTCGCAGCTGTGAATTTGACCGTTGTCACTTTAAGAAAATCAATAAATCTGCCGTTATACGCGCTTGTGTTGCCTAGTAAATTTAATCGTTATTACTGTAGGATTTATACTAGCTAGTCTATTCAGTATTCAGTCAGATTTGCAATGACGAAACGAAAACTGACAACTGACCTAGTCTAGTGTTAGCGATGTTAGATGTGAAGCTGAATTAGATGCCCGGCAGGCAATTCATGTCGATGGCACTGACAGTTAGTTCGTTATTAAAGTTTATACAAATATGTATTTCGGAGAGTCCGTTAACTTACTCGTGTTAACTTGCCTCGTATCTCTATTACTCCAATACCACGTTAGCCAAAACTCCCGAATACGCTAGACAAGCATGCCGTAAGACCATTTAGATCTAAACCTCATCTGAATTACTTTCAACACATTTTGTGACGAAGTTACTACTTTGTGTAACAAGTATACAAGTTATGGTACATAGAGACTTTCTAACACAGACTGTCTTGAAAGTAACAAAAATGTGTTGTCCTTAACTAGACATGAGGTGTGTTAAAAATGACTGGTTATCATTTATGCTTTGTTTTGTTCTAGGTTTTTTTTTTTTTTTTAAGAATCTGTTTTCAAAACCAAAATGTGTTTTAAGCCATTAGTTAATTGGAGAATTGAGGGAATTGAATGTTTCTGCTTTAGTTATTCCCATTTCATGGAGAAAACAGGAACACTGAAGCACGTGGAGCTGACAACATCCGCATCTAACCTACGGTGAAATGTTTGCTCAGAAATAAACGTTTGGAGAACCACCTGCCATATGTGGCAACAGGCTTTGATAAACAGTGTGCTGTTTCATATCAGATATGAATATGGGATCGGTTAGAACCAGTTATCTGCTTTACGTCCATGGGAAAACGCCAATCGGCTGTGAAACGCGCTGAAGACCAGCAGCAAATTGCTGCTGAAGGCTAGCTTCTACAGAAGACTGCTGTTTTTTTTTATTTGCACTTCTCAGCACAGTTTTAATGTTATTCCATGATGTGCCTAAAGAGGGCAGCATTGTGCTGTCAGTTTTCAAGTCTATGGCTCACTTCAGATTTTGGCTGGACTTTGACTGAGTGAGTGATGAAGTTACACCATTTCGTTTATTTATTTTTATTTAACCTTTATTTAACCAGGTAAAAGTGATTGAGAACAAATTCTCATTTACAACACGGCCATTGGTCGGCTGAGTTATGAAGTTACACCCATTGGTTTGTGTTAGGTCCAGCCATATACTAGGTTTCCTAGTCTTGTTCTCTAATAGACCTGGTTTTGGTAGCAATTTTTGGTACCATTTTTCCTCACAGTTAACTTTTTAAAATATATATAATTGTATTTAAACTAGAGGACTTCCATGGACATTAAGTATTCAATTCAAATTCAATAACATTTGTAAAACAGTATGTATCATCAGGCAGTCCATGCAATATGTATAATAGGAGTATATTATTTCGAAATTATATACATTATATTTGTTGGCAGGTGCTTTCCATTTGGTTTCAGTATAGTTCCTTTCATTTGGTTACAACAGACAACTAAAATAATGTCAGTCAAGATTCTAATTTCAGTGACAACTCAAAATATTGTATCACTCATTGTGGCCTGCCCAGCTGGACCAACAGTTGGTTTTATTCATGTTCTGTTCATGCTCATATGTCTGTTCAAAGATAATGATTCTGGTAATGCTGCTGCTACTGGTACTGGTACAATGACCAGTTTGCTAAGAAGCATATATATGTATTAGTGACAGATACTATCACTACTGCAATTAATAATAAAATATTTCTGTAAGTGAAAATTTACAGGGTTCAAGCAGCATTGGGCAAATGATGCTCAAATGCACAGTCTTATGTATCATATATCAGGATGTAATGAATGACACAGAACACCTGAATCTGATTAATCTTAGAATGGGGAGGATTTTGAATCTAGATCAAGTAGTCAAAAATATGAAAACTACAGCTTCATCTGATGGTCGCACAAGAAAGCAGTAAAGAAAACTATGTGTACTCAGTATGCTCTTTGGACTTCAGACAAACATGGGAATGGAAGTTTCATTCAGGTCACGTGCGTTATTCAGAAGTTGTGCATCACATCTTTTCACCCATATTCGCCGCAAATTTCGAAACTGTGTTGAGGCCGACTGTTTGGGATTAAAAAAAAATATTTTTATAACTTTTCACCAGCAAATCCCGTAGGTCAAAATCTCTTGTGGCCATGAGAAAAATACGTCTGAAACCTCTCCTCTTCTTCTCCGTTTCCTCATGCTACGGTTCCAGAGATACAGGCCAATACGTTAAACAACTTGTTATACTGCCACCATGTGGCCATTATGGATGGCTTTTGGTGACTGAGTAGGGCGTGACGTTTGCAAGCCATCTACCAAATCTTACTGCTGTACACCTTCAAGTTGAGATCCAGATACTTTTAGGAAATAATAATAATAATAATAATAATAATAATAATAATAATAATGGGCAGCATGGTGGTGCAGTCGCACTGGCACCTCACAGCAAGAAGGTTGGGGGTTCAAATCTTGGCTTGGGGCCTTTCTGTGTGGAGTTTGCATGTTCTCCCTGTGTCCACATGGGTTTCCTCCGGGTACTCCGGTTTCCTCCCACAGTCCAAAGACATGCAGGTAGGCTGATTGGAGACTCATAGGTATTAGTGTGTGAGTCAATAGTGAGTGAATGGTGCGTGTGATAGATTGGCGGCCTGTCCAGGGTGTGTTCCTGCCTCTTGCCCAATGCATGTTAGGATAGGCTCCAGCACCCCCTACGACCCTGTTCAGCGTAAGTGGGAATAGATGATGGATGGATGGATAATAATAATAATAATAATAGGATTCCTGTAACGTTGCTGTTCAGACCCCTAAATGCAGTGCAAACAACTACTAATAAAATACAATCTATATATTTCAATGCAGCTTTCTATGTTCTCATGGTCACAGGAAGAAAATATTAAGTATCAAATATAGATTAAAATATTTTGAGCAGACATGAAATAGATTTTTAATGGGGAATGGGGAGTAATGGAATTGTCATGTCTGTGGTTCTGGAACACTGGTTTTTTTTGTATGCAAACAGGATGTGGCTCCAGGAGCCAGAGGCTTTAATTGCACGCAAACTACAAATCATTCACGAAGATACACACGCGAACACACACACCCACTCACGCATTTACTGACTTTCGCCCACCCCCCCTCCCCCTCCCCCCTCTCTCTCTTCCGTGAGTCTTACACTCAGCCCAGAGATCCTTGTTTGCTAAGTGGGAAGTGACATAGCGTGTGACAAGCCTGTGTCTTACCCAGTCAAATAGTGGGGAATTCCTTGGTTAGGCAGTCTTCGCACGACCAAAGAGCTTTTTGTACGTGTGTTTCACCGCGACCAACATGAGGACGCATTCCCGCTTCTGTGCCGCAAAGACTTCTCAAACACAAATAATGCCATTTCAGAGAGACGCAGTCAAATTAGTCATGCGCTGTGCCGAGGGCACAGAAACAGGCAGTGTGGTGGACGGCCCTGCGTGTTCCCTGCCATGGCTGGCCCCACGCGTTCCCTGCGGTGGCTGGCCCTGCGTGTTCCCTGCCATGGCTGGCCCTGCGTGTTCCCTGCCATGGCTGGCCCCACGCGTTCCCTGCGATGGCTGGCCCCTGGTTGCCTTTATACAGTAATAACCGGGCCGATGTCCAGATTAAGCGAGCTGCACCGGTCAGCTGAGACGGCGACGGTGGAAAGCCCAGCCAGGGGTCAAAGGTCAGGGACTAGGAGCCAGACACCCAAGCTGACGGCCATTTTGAAACGGGGTCAGGAGTCTTCCTTTCGGGGGAAAGCAGCCTCCCTTTTACGGTTGCTGTGGTGATTCAGATCAGTCAGGGTGTAGCCACGTGTAACATCCACATGCCAAGAATACGAATGAAAACAGTGAGATCTCTCGTCGCCTCTCTCAAGGTATTAGACGGGATAAGCAAAAGGATTTCCTTTATGACCAAAAGCTTTTAAAGTTATTTTAGAGCTGTGTAGCTTGTAAAAGTGGGCTACATGTGAAAATAAGGGATGATGGTGCAGCTCTTAGAAAGTATAAGGGTCTGGTTTCATGAACTTGTTCTTTTCTCTCACAAGGCAAAAAACCTTTCATGACAGGAAACTAAATATCTGATGTTATTTAACCATAAAATTAGCATAATCAGAAATGGAGAAATTGAGGTAAACACTAGCATGGGTGTTTAAAAACAATCTAGATCAGACTATGCGTGCTTTTCTCTGTTTGTGGTGCAGATTGTGAAATAGAAGCAATTTATTTATATTTAAAACAAGGTAAAAGGACTCAAATAGACTTAGAGACAGAACCATTATCCTCGAATTTAATCAAATGGTTCCTTACCTTTTCTCCACACAATCAGTCCCCAGCTGTTTTGTTTGTGTTTTGTTTGTGAGAGACTGACATTTTGTGGAGTAGTTAATATGATGCTTTAATATCCTTTCTGCCTGCCTGTTTTGTTCTGCAACGTCTGCTACGTTTGTGCTGTCTGACACCAGATGAGTAAGCCACCTGAAAAAGTGGGACAGTTACGATGAAATTAAATGTCAAGTTTGAGTTTTGGGGGTTTCTGGGTTTAGCCTGGTGAAAGGAGAGTTTGCAGTTTAGCAACTGCAGTTGAAGTACACCGTGACAGGTGTTTAGCAATGCAAATGATTACCCACAAGTGCTTTTAGGATTGAAATTCTTGTGAGATTCTGATCGAATTAAGTGGTTTAGAGAGAGTAATTTTCCTTCATTTCTGTGTTCCAGAAAGTGTCTCTGGCCCTGTCTGTTCCTCTTTATGCCTGTGACACACAGTGTTCTGAGAATTAATAATTCCCGTCCAAATAATCATTTTTTTCTGTCTATTATTACATTTATTCATATTTTAAATTTAAATATCAAAATCTTACTACACTACATTACAGATCTGATACTGGTCGAATGAATTGGGTAGTATATGTATAGGTCCTGTCAGATTCGGTTGTCAGGGAAACGAATGGGTTACTTACTGCAGAACCCCAGGAATGTGGCTGGAATACGAGAGCAACCTGTCTGCCTGAACGGTGGCCGGGACACACAGGCTTCAGGCCCCCCCCCCCCGCGTTTCAGGCACGTGGGCGTAACGCTTGCCACCTGATCGCGCCCCCCAGCCTCCCTGCCGTTTCCTGTCTGCCGCAGGAAGAGGTGGCGGTCTCTCCACCCTCGTCCCCACGGGGGGCAGCTTCCTGTCCTGCGTGCGGTGTGCGGGGCGAATCGGGCGCCTCGGGACCCGAACAATGGAGCTGGGATAGGCAGCAGCGGCGTGGGCCCCCCCGCAGCGACGCGGAACCCCCCCCCCCCCCAGGGCGGTGCGGTCACTGCGACGGCTTATCTCCGCATCGCTCAGTATCAAAGGCTAATGCGACCTTAATGGAACAAGGTCTGGACTCCACTGGAGACAAAAGGCAGTCGCTAAAAAAGTTGCTTTAAAAACGTGTGTTCCTGAGCAGATAAGCAATGCCGTAGTGCTGCTTAGCAGATGGCCAGACTCTCTTTCTTTCACTTCTCTCGCTGTTCTCTTTCCACAGCTTGAAATTTGAGTGAAATGCAAGTTACGTGCAGAACCTTGATCATGGGTTTAAAAAAAAGCACGTAAAAACATTGTGTTCATTCTGCTAAATTTGGTCCATGCGCAGTTTTAGCAGCACCAAATGAAGCACGCGGAACGTGTGCTCCCTTTTACTAGTGACACAGACTTCTGGAGATGACATCCGCTATGCAGTCAGAAACCTGTTGTGCAACCTGAACTAGTATCTGATGATTAGCCCTGGGATGCCTCTGGTGTAGAAGTGTTTTGTCCAGCTTGGCTACTATAACGGTGTGTGGTAGTCAGACCTGGGTCAAATATGTATTTGTTTTGGATTCAAATACTTTTCTAGGCTTTACCGATCTTGTCTGGTATATTGGAACCAATAAAATACTTTCAAAATGTGCAAACTCTTCCCTCTGGTCATATTGGCAAGCTCAGTTGCACCAGGCAAGATCAACAGAACACAGAAAAGTATTTGAATCCAAAACAAATATGTATTTGACCCCGGTCTGGTGGTAGTAGTGAGACACTGTGGCTGTCAGTAGATGTCTTGGGTTCCCTGGTCTGAGGCTGATCTCGGGGTACAGTGTGCTGTTGGGGGGGGGGGGGGTCTGTTTGGGAAGTTTGTGCCTGTTCCACCCTATCCCCTATCTTTACAGTACAGATCACCAGACCTACTGTTTTGGGTGTCTTTATTGCAGTTAAAAATATACACTCCACACGCAGTCCTGAATGCTTTGGTTTCCAGTCCGAGAAGCTGTCGGTTTCCTGGCTGCACCACGGGGACGACGGCAGCCAATGACACGCCATCGCGCGGGGCTCTGGGCCACAGGCCGCGTTGCGCACGGTCATGATTTCATCACTGTCGTCAGATTCAGTCCTTCAGTTCTTCCTTTATTACTCTCTACCCCCCGACCCGAAATGTTATTTAAGAATTGGGAGACAAGCTAATGCCACTTAACTTAACAGTTTTGATAAAAATTCTGATTTTCAAGTCACAGTATTTGACATTATATATAAAAAATGAGTTCAATGTTTTAATATATGTGCAAAAGTTGCACAAAAAACAACTGAAAATAATTTAGCAAATTAAAAACGATAAAAGAAACAGGCAGTACTAAAATAAATACAAATATCAGACAACTGTTTAAAAGAAAAAAAGAAAAAAGGAGGTCAGATTTGTCTGGATATGGGCCCTCAGTGCACCTATCACTCAACCTGTCGCCATGGCAGTCCCATGTCTCCTGTCTCCATGGCTGCGAGACCTTGGCCCGACCAAAGTGGTCGCCATGGACGCGCCCGAGCTTCGGAAGCTGCGCGTCTTTTCGCCCCGGGTACGGGCGCAGCTGAGTTACGCGCTGTGTAAATTAAGAGGAGAAGCGAGGCGGCGCGAGCTGGACTGGGCCTCCGAAGCGCGGTGCTGACCGGGTGAAATACGTTTCGTCGGGACGCTCGGACAAAGCCTCGCCGTTCTCAGGCCTCCTCCTGCCAAGTTCCGCCCGGACCCACGGCTGGCACACCGTGAGAAAGCTCGGGCTGAATTCCTTAAATCTCCCCGCCGTTGGGAAGGAAAGGAACGATCAAAAAGATTTTTAGTTTTTTTTTTTTTTTTTTTTACAGCCTTGCAATTATATGTCTTATATTTGAGCGCTGAAATATTACATTTATTACGGGATTGTAAATTTGTGCTTTGAATATAAATATAAGTGGCGAACTCACTTCTAAGCATCAATCTAAGCTTACACTGTCCAAATGAATGTATAAACTATGGAATATTTATGGTTATTAGACCTCCCTGAACTCATACAGTTTGACAGCTTTTGTTCTTACCGTGAAATATGTTCACGGAAAACCGTACAGTGCCTTGGCAAAAAGGTCGGCTTACGGAAGCCATGTTATAAATGATGTGATTGTGCACACCCGTGTAAAAACAAACACAAGAGAACTTGTCTAATCTGAGCCCTGATATGCTCAGGTGGGGTGTTAAAGTTTGGGAGCCTGCAGTGAAAGACCGAAGCCACCCTTTGTTTTAGACGCGGAAGGGCTTGAGCGCAGGAAGTGAGGTCGTACAGGGCGTACTGAGAGACCACACTGCTGAATGCTGGGAGTGACAGGGGCAGAATGAGAGAGAGGGTCAGTGTGTGAGGCGTGTGTGTGTGTGTGCGTGTGCGTGTGAGTGAGGCGTGTGTGTGTGAGGACAAGAGAGAGGCCGTCTGCATTTCAATGAGGTGTGTGTGTGTGTGTATGTGTGTGAGTGAGGCGTGTGTGTGAGGACGAGAGAGAGGCTGCGTGCATTTCAATGAGGTGTGTGTGTGTGTGTATGTGTGTGAGTGAGGCATGTGTGTGAGGACGAGAGAGAGGCCGCGTGCATTTCAATGAGGTGTGTGTGTGTGTGAGTGTGTGAGAACGAGAGAGAGGGCCGCTTGCATTTCAATTAAGTGTATGTGTGAGTGTGCGTGTGAGATTAAGAGTTTCAGTGTGTTTGTGGGGGGGAGATGTAGTGTGTGTTAAGCATGGGTGCTTGTATGTGAGTGTGTGTTGTGGGGGGTAGTGTGTTAAGCATGGGTGCTTGTGTGTCTTGGTATGTGAAGTGTGTGTTGTGGGAGGTAGTGTGTTAAGCATGGGTGCTTGTGTGTCTTGGTATGAGAGTGTGTGTTGTGGGGGGTAGTGTGTTAAGCATGGGTGCTTGTGTGTCTTGGTATGCGAGTGTGTGTTGTGGGGGTAGTGTGTTAGCATGGTGCTGTGTGCTTGGTGTGCGAAGTGTGTGTTGTGGGGGGTAGTGTGTGTTAAGCATGGGTGCTTGTGTGTCTTGGTATGCAAGTGTGTGTTGTGGGGGGGGTAGTGTGTTAAGCATGGGTGCTTGTGTGTCTTGCTATGCAAGTGTGTGTTGTGGGGGGTAGTGTGTTAAGCATGGGTGCTTGTGTGTCTTGGTATGCGAATGTGTGTTGTGGGGGGTAGTGTGTTAAGCATGGGTGCTTGTGTGTCTTGGTATGCAAGTGTGTGTTGTGGGGGGTAATGTGTTAAGTATGGGTGTTTGTGTATCTTGGTAGACCAGGAGCATGGCAGTGTGCTCCGTCTCTGAGATTTTTGTGAATGAGGGTCGGTCAAAAATCAGTAGGCTAGCGGGCTCACGAGCAGACGTTTTCCCAAAGAGGCATTTGTTCCCCGTCCCTGTCTCTTGCAGTCATGTAAAATTTCCTATGAACAGCCACCGAAGCTTAAATCAATAATATTTTGTGCATTGCATTGTTGGAAACCTGAGCCTCCCAAAGTGTGACCTTTGACTGTACTTTCTTGAAGGTGGCCACGGCATCGGTGTGCTGCTGTATCCTGGATGTAAATATAGATGAAGTTATGTCAGCGATGGAGGTCAGATTAACTGAGGTTTAGCCGAACACTGGCTACATTCTGAACCCAGAAAGGAGGTCCTGTCCCCCATGCACACCTATGTAGAGGGACCAAACTGCACTGCCCTCCAACATTATTCACACGCTTGATAATAATGAGCAAAAAATGCTGTATAAAGTAAACAATACAAGTGCGGAGCTATATTTTAGTTCTCAAATGTGGAAAATATTCACTTTGATAACGACTTCATGGAATCACCTAGAAATGCTTCTGAAATTATGGTAATTCTAAAATGAATGTGTCACAAATTTTCACACCTCTGTTTTCGGTTCTTTGTGTAGGCTAAAACATACAATACAAATATAAATACTCAAATAAAAGTTGACAGTCTGTACTTTAACCTCAAAATCTTTGTCTTTGTTTCAATTCAAATCACATGTGCTGGAGTACAGAGTCAAAACAACAACAATTATGTCACAGTCCAAATAGGTACAGGCTGCACTGTATGACTAAGGTAAGACACTGATACGTATATGCTTAAATAATATGTATGTCTGTTGGAAAATTGAGTTGTTTTGTAAAGACGGTGGTATGTCCAATGCCAGATTGTGATGAGGAAAAGAAACATTGTTGTTAGACTGTTACAGATCAAAAGAAGTATGGTACAAATGAAATTTTGGACTGGATATGATTTGAAAAGCGAAGACGATTGTGGATATGCCATGTTTGTTGCTTTGTAATTAAGAACTAGATGGTTGCTGTATAAAATGAATGTTTCTTAATGTTTGTGAAATTATTAATACATTTCTTAAAAGCTTTCAAGTTTAAACCATATATATATATATACTTTACCTGCAAAGTTATGTGTAACAAACACGTAAGTTCACACTAGTTCAATTTTGGTTATTTGATCAAGTGACTATAATACCCGATTCCAAAGTTTTTCGCAGACTTTATTTCTCAAACGTAGGCTTTGCTTTTTTTGTCGATTGTCCTCAATAGAGGGTTTTCTGGTGCAACCAAGTTTTGTAGATCTCCACCTGGTCCTTGGTTTTTTCTATGCCTCCCAAACCATCTACCTTCCTGTGTTTTGGGAGTAAGACGCAATTGTGTCCTCTAACAGGCAGGTTTGCCACTGTTCCAGGGGATTTAAACTTCTCTGTTATTGACCAAGTAGTCAAAAGTGGTATCTTTAGTTTTTAATTTGTTTGTAGCCATCTTCTGACTTGTGAGGGTAAACAACTCTTTATCTTGTTTATTCTGTGTTCTTTGCCTTTCCCAGGGGCAAAGGATGGATATGTTGCCTCATTTTAATACCAGTGAGACAGGAAGTCATGGGAGGCCACAATACTGCTCTCTAAGCTGCATGTTAATGCAGATTTATTTCTGTTAAATTTTAGTTAATTAAATTAATTAGGTACGAGAATAGTGATGTCTTTGTGGGAAAAAAAAAACTTTCAAATACTTTGAAGTCACATGAATACATGCATAAATGCAATCACACACACACCCACACACAATCACAAATACACATGCAATCACATACAAACGTGCAGTTAAATGCAAAAGTATAGGAACAGTGGAACATATTCACCTATTTTGGCTCTGTACTCCAGCAAATTGGACTTGAAATTAAGCAATGAATATGAGGTTATATTGCAGACTGTACGCTTTAGTTTGAGGGTATTTATACACATATTTGGTGAACTGTGTAACAATTGCAGCCCTTTTTTATATTTTGTATTTCTTTTATTTCAAATCCAATTTTATTCCAGACCCAACTCAACAAAAAATGTGCCACTGGCCCAATAATTTCATATTTAACTGTACATGCAATCACACATGCAATTACATGAAATCACACATACAATTACATGCAATCACACATGCAATTACATGCAAACACACATGCAATTACATGCAATCACACATGCAATTACATGCAAACACACATGCAATTACATGAAATCACACATACAATTACATGCAATCACACATGCAATTACATGCAAACACACATGCAATTACATGCAATCACACATGCAATTACATGCAATCACACATGCAATTACATGCAAACACACATGCAGTCCGATACAAACATACGGACTGACCTTCAGATCGTCGCCCTGCATGTTGCACACTGTGATTTGACCTTCGTGACGTCAGTAAGATTTGATTTTTCCTCTAAAATTTACATTCAGTGTTTGCATATGCCACATCAGAACACACCTACCCTGTTCAGAGAGCTCCAAGCCTGGTCAGGAACCAGAGACACAATTGCGTGTAGCTGCATCCATGTTGTTTTTGTCACTGAAGTACATCCGCTGCATTTCAAGTTTGCAGTTTTACCTTTTACAGTTGAATTGTTTACTGTTCCAAAATGTTTCGAAAACTTAATGCCATATTGTGATTTAATATGGGAACACAAGACAGTTCTGTCAGATTCAGTAAGTCTGGAATACCATTTTCAGTGGGGAGGGAGATTGACTAAGCAGCTCCCACGCACAATAAATGAAGCAGACATTACGCAGACCTCAGACACTGCAAAAAGAGTCAGCCCAAGAAGCATTTTAGTAGTGAGACTTTTTTCTCTCAAGTAGAAAATGTCATCTTCTTTTAAGTTATTTTTCACGTGACAAGTGAAATTGTCTTACCCCATTGCCAAACCTTGAAATGAATTAAAACTGTCTAATTTCATTGGCAATCTTTTTGTCATGTTCAGCAAATCCGTGACAGAAATAAGACGCTAAATCTGAACACGAGACAAAAAGGTTTGTTAGGACTGACTCTTATTTTCGGTCTTAGGAGCTGAGACGGGGCTGGATGTAAGTACAGGGCCCTGACGACTAAAACCTGGAGCTGAGAAGAGAACGAGGGTCGCGGGGGGGGGGGGGGCATGGCCACGCGCCGTCGCTGTGACACGTCGCCTCTGAATTCGCTCGCCCTGCGTCGCTTCCTCTAAGCGTCACGTGACCGCAGCAGCAGGTGCGCAGGGCCGCCGAACAGCTCCGTCTGTCAGAGCTCAGACACGGGCGCGCGGGTTCGCCGCCTGCCATCGCCGCGGAGACGAGCGCGCGGGTCCGTCGCCTGCCATCGCCGCGGAGACGAGCGCGCGGGTCCGCCGCCTGCCATCGCCGCGGAGACGAGCGCGCGGGTCCGCCGCCTGCCATCGCCGCGGAGACGAGCGCGCGGTTCCGCCGGCAGTGCTCTTGCCACTTGGGTGACGTCTCTGCTTGGCACCGAGGCAGCGGAGCTGAGAAACCACAGACAGAGACGCAAGCCTCCCTGCGCCGGGGTTAGATCAGCTGGATTAGTTATGATGGTATTCTCAGTGAGCTAACCCAGCACTAACCCTCCTGAACCTTGGGTTAGATGAGCTGGATTAGTTATGAGGGTATTCTCAGTGAGCTAACCCAGCACTAACCCTCCTGAACCTTGGGTTAGATGAGCTGGATTAGTTATGAGGGTATTCTCAGTGAGCTAACCCAGCACTAACCCTCCTGAACCCGGGGTTAGATGAGCTGGATTAGTTTTGAGAGTGTTCTCAGTGAGCTAACCCAACACTAACCCATCTGAACCTGGGGTTAGATGAGCTGGATTAGTTATGAGAGTATTCTCAGTGAGCTAACCCAGCACTAACCCTCCTGAACCCGGGGTTAGATGAGCTGGATTAGTTATGATGGTATTCTCAGTGAGCTAACCCAACACTAACCCTCCTGAACCTTGGGTTAGATGAGCTGGATTAGTTATGAGAGTGTTCTCAGTGAGCTAACCCAGCACTAACCCTCCTGAACCCGGGGTTAGATGAGCTGGATTAGTTATGAGAGTATTCTCAGTGAGCTAACCCAGCACTAACCCCCCTGAACCCTGGGTTAGATGAGCTGGATTAGTTTTGAGAGTATTCTCAGTGAGCTAACCCAGCACTAACCCCCCTGAACCCTGGGTTAGAAGAGCTGGATTAGTTATGAGAGAATTCTCAGTGAGCTAACCCAGCACTAACCCCCCTGAACCCAGGGTTAGATGAGCTGGATTAGTTATGAGAGAATTCTCAGTGAGCTAACCCAGCACTAACCCCCCTGAACCCTGGGTTAGATGAGCTGGATTAGTTATGAGAGTATTCTCAGTGAGCTAACCCAGCACTAACCCTCCTGAACCCTGGGTTAGATGAGCTGGATTAGTTTTGAGAGTGTTCTCAGTGAGCTAACCCAGCACTAACCCTCCTGAACCCGGGGTTAGATGAGCTGGATTAGTTATGATGGTATTCTCAGTGAGCTAACCCAGCACTAACCCTCCTGAACCTGGGGTTAGATGAGCTGGATTAGTTATGAGAGTATCCTCAGTGAGATAACCCAGCACTAACCCTCCTGAACCCAGGGTTAGATGAGCTGGATTAGTTATGAGAGTATCCTCAGTGAGATAACCCAGCACTAACCCTCCTGAACCTGGGGTTAGATGAGCTGGATTAGTTATGAGAGTGTTCTCAGTGAGCTAACCCAGCACTAACCCTCCTGAACCCGGGGTTAGATGAGCTGGATTAGTTATGAGAATATCCTCAGTGAGATAACCCAGCACTTACCCTCCTGAACCTGGGGTTAGATGAGCTGGATTAGTTATGAGAGTGTTCTCAGTGAGCTAACCCAGCACTAACCCTCCTGAACCCGGGGTTAGATGAGCTGGATTAGTTATGAGAGTGTTCTCAGTGAGCTAACCCAGCACTAACCCTCCTGAACCCTGGGTTAGATGAGCTGGATTAGTTTTGAGAGTATTTTCAGTGAGATAACCCAGCACTAACTCTCCTGAACCTGAGGTTAGATGAGCTGGATTAGTTATGAGAGTATTCTCAGTGAGCTAACCCAGCACTAACCCTCCTGAACCCGGGGTTAGATGAGCTGGATTAGTTATGAGAGTGTTCTCAGTGAGCTAACCCAGCACTAACCCTCCTGAACCCGGGGTTAGATGAGCTGGATTAGTTAACAACATAGACTACAACAAATAGAAAATGATTAAGTGAATAAGTGAATATAAATTTGTACGACACATCAATGATTCCTGCTTGGGGAAACACTGTGTATGTGCTGCTGTAAAAATAGAGCCACAAATTTCAAAGCACCCTTTTTAATGGTTTTGAAAGGTTGAACAGAAGTGGGTGAGGCCAAATTTCTGTGTGGAAAAACTCATTACACAATAAGTACAAGTCCAGCAGGCATTAGTGGTGGTTGCCATTTCTAGACTAAAACAAACGCTGAAATGCATACAAGTGCTTTTGGTGGGTGTTGCTTCAATGGCTGTTAGTGATAAGGCATTGTAAAATGGCTTCCAGAACACCTATTCATTTGAGTCTTTTGACTCATTTCCTTTATTTGACACCCGTTTGGATCCCTCAGCTGTGGCCCACGCTCACTGAAGGTGATTCGCTCACACAGATGGGTCCACCCACTGTTAGAAGCAGACAAACTCAAGATGAACACAATTTTGAATGGTGGTTTTATTCATGGGGCCCACTATTAAAAAACTGCTTAAAATGACATATGCTGCTACTCAATACTCATTTGTATTCTGAACAAATTGCACTTAATTTGCATGCTTGCTTTGTTTAACAAAAAAAAAAAAAGCTTATTTCCATTTGCTTTTTTATATGAATGTATTTCGATACTAATTCCGCATCTAGGTAGTGTGTTGCGTGAATGTTTGGGGCTAGTCAGTGTTAAGACTACCCACCCGCTCATCTGCTGTCCCACACTGGCTTGCATGTTTGCCATTAGCTATGCCTAATCCCAGGAAGAAGTATTTTCTAAATAAATGTTTACTTTTTTTGATTGTGCAGTGTGTGTACTGGGTGGGTGTGCGAAAGTCTGTATATTTATCCCACCCTCAGTTTGCTTAGGCAGTAGCATGAAGTTGCTTTTGTAGAAAGGGGTTGTCAAATTAGAATAGATCAGGAAGTGTGATATTTGAAGCACTTTCCCATTAGTCATGTCATTGACCAATTCTTTCCTAGAAGTATTTGTTTTTTTATTATAAAGAGACTAAATAACTTCATTTACAGTTTGCAGTATACTGAAGTTCCACCCATTCATTCATATCCTTACAAATTTTGTAGGCTTATTATTTACAGGGACCTCGCTGCTCGGGAGCGTTTAAAAACTGATGTTCCGTAATGTTAACGCATTCTTTTTGATTCACCTGTTTCTAATCATCTTTAGACTGGCTGCGTACTTACATTCGCAATGTGCATTTACGTAGCCTCTTTAGCAGCACAAATCGTATCTCCGTGTGCATTTAACGCGCTATACTTCAAATAGCTCATGAGACGACGGCAATATGTGCAGACTACATATGATTGCAATTACTGTGGAATCAATGAGAACGGTTACAGGTAAACGCAGCTTGCGTGCGGATATGTCAAAAGATCACTGTGAGAAGTTGCTATTTTATTTTCCCGATTGCGTCTCTCTCCAGGCGTCATATCGAGAGTCCATTCACATCGCTGCGAATGTGTCGAGCTGCCTGCACCCACATAACTCCGCTGTACTTCCTCTCGGGTCGTTCAACAGACATCGGTTTCTTTAGAGTGTTTTCTCCCCCGTGTACTCCACAAAACAAGGCGCCGTGTCGTTCTCTGCAGTCGCCACAGTTTAAGTAGGCTAAGTATTTGCATTACGAACACTTCCTGGTTTGGTTACTATTAAAGTGCCCGGCTAACCTGACGAGACACACTTCAACAATTCTGCCGCTCCTGCAACCTCTATGGACGTCTGTGAAACTGCTGCTTGCTTTTGATTTTCATTTTCCACTTCAGTATAGAAATATTGACACTTTTTGACTTAGCCGTACTTTGCACTCTGGCTCACAAGCAACACCCTGCACAAAGCGCGGCTGTATGAAAAGCACACACCCAAGTGTGCCAGGAAGAACTCAACTCTGAAGCCATAGTGTACTTCTCAAGAAGTTGCTACAGTATGTAGGGGGAAGACGGCGCTGAACCCACCGAAGAACCTGTAATAGTCTTCACGTTCTCTTTTTTCTATTTGAAGACACCGAAAATGTCGGATTCGATGTCTAGTTTTTTGCACATCGGGGATATTGTGTCCCTATATGCAGAAGGCACTGTCAATGGATTTATTAGCACGCTGGGGTAAGTAAACGCACATCTGTGGAATTTCTCTCATTTTAAGTGTTCCGCGTGACCCTTCCAGTGAGAAATTCTTCGACCTTCCAAGACGACGTGATCAATCTTGTCACTGCTCTGCAAATGATCTTGGGGCATCTGTTCCAACCTTCGTTTGGCGTTCTCAGTATGATGCACACAGCTATAGTCCTGTTCCATCTACAGTTATCTGGATACAATAACGACGATAACAACAACAAGAACAACAACAACAATTAATAATAATAATAATAATAATAATAATAATAATAATAATAATAATAATAATAATAATAATACAGTGTAAATGTTCATACGATGCAGTGAAACAAAATAGCTTGCGTGCACAGTACTGCCTGTGCAGGTAAGCTAATGTTGACAGTTGTGCTCTTTGCAAGACAAGCATGTTGAATTTCAATTTTTGTATATGTACATCTGATTTTGGGCTTGACACGTGACACTATACACACTAATGACAGTAGTACTCTTTCACGGTTCAATCGTCAGTGGCAATTCTGTTGACTTAACTCTGATAGTGTTGCTGTGTTGTAGTAATGCAAAGTAGTACTATTTTTTTGGTTTAGCCTGGACATGATGCACTGCAGCCTGTCCAATATCCTGGATGTGAAGACATGGCCAGAGGCCCTGTGCATCTTGTGCATTTCAGGATTTTCTCTCTCAGAGACCGGTTTAGTCACCAGTAGATGCTGTAGTGCAGTATAGTGGTGTGCTATTTCTTGGCACCATGCTTGGTTGGTGAATTGGAGTTGGTCCCTGTGAGATGATGAAGACTTTTAGAATGGAGCATGCTGTAATATCTTGGTGGATGAGACTTCCGATAGGCTCAGTTAGTACATAAGAACATTGTAATTAAAGGATTTTTAAAAATCTTGGCCTAATAATGACCTGTGCCAAGATTTTAATTCATGGTGATATGTGGTGCTGGAATTTCTGTAATACGTTTTTACCAGGTAACAATTGTCAAAAATGTTCCTTATTTTACATGTATACACTTAGATAATTCAACTTCGGAAAGCAGACTAGGTTAGGTCAGGAGAGTGCATTTTAATCTCTGTTCCAGATTTGTGAACAAATAATGATTCATATAGATATATGTAACAGATATGAACTGCGCAAGTTGCAGGTTGGCTACATTTAAATAGCACAAACCATCCATGTGTAAAATTGCCGATAGTTCAAAAGTACGATCTGTTTGTCTGGGGCATAAACTGACATCGCATGATTCAATTTGTGCATATTTATCGTCCATTTTAATAATCACCCAGCATGTTGCAGTTGCAGGTGTAGGTGTTGTGCGTGAGTTGTTTGCTGGGTGGAGTTATGTGTAACCTGTATTCTGTATGCCTTTGCTCAACTGCCTTAGGGGTTCACACTTAAAAACCCGGTTTCAGAGGCTTGGTCTGTGACCTCAGTAAGCTCCATTATCGACGCTTCTGAAAAAAATGTTTACACACCTCCTAGAAAATGAATTTCGGAAAGCATTTTTTAGGCTCGCTGTAGTTTGGCTGAATTCACACGCTGTCGCAGTATGTCTCAGTGGGCTCACTCGCTCCTGCTGCTCATATTCTGCTTAACTGCGTAGCATTGCATTGATTCATTCGCTTTTGTTTTTCATTTTCAGTAACAGTTCAATTCAAACATAAATCAGTATCATTTGCCTTTTCCACAAATAGCCTACATATTATGAAATTGAAAAGACATATCTGGACAAACAACGTCTGTCTTTAAGTCTAAAAATGAACTCAGCAGTGTTGTATTTTAGTATTTTCTCCTTTTTCCTGCACTAGTAATAATGCTATTTTCTGTGAGGTGTACTCAGACAGGGTTGGTGTGTATTCCCAGTATATGAACATTAAAATGTGTGCTGGTTGTCTATTTTGTTTAAGGTCTAGGCCTAGTACTTAAAACTAAGGAGCGATCACGCATTTCAGATCTGAACAGTGTGCTTAGTCAAATCCCTTTTTAATCCCGTTTACATTAGATGTAGATGAATCTGAACCACTGCCCCTTTGCTGCCAAAAAATGGTGGCTTTACTCCATTTGTGACTTTGTGAACCAGAGACTTAAGCTGCTTAAACAGTTGCATGGAAACTTCACTCATGTTGCATTAGGCGAATCTACTGCCTGCTACTGTGTGGTGTGTTTGTGTACATGTGTGTATGCATGTACCTGCATGCAGTGTGGTGTGTTTGTGTACATGTGTGTATGCATGTACCTGCATGCAGTGTGGTGTGTTTGTCTAAGTGTGTGTATGCATATACCTGCATGCAGTGTGGTGTGTTTGTGTACGTGTGTGTATGCATGTACCTGCATGCAGGGGTGTGTTGTGTACTGTGTATGCATAACTGCATGCAGTGTGGTGTTGTGTAATGTGTTATGCATGTACCTGCATGCAGTGTGGTGTGTTTGTGTGTGTGTGTGTATGCATATACCTGCATGCAGTGTGGTGTGTTTGTGTACGTGTGTGTATGCATGTACCTGCATGCAGTGTGGTGTGTTTGTGTACATGTGTGTATGCATGTACCTGCATGCAGTGTGGTGTGTTTGTGTACGTGTGTGTATGCATGTACCTGCATGCAGTGTGGTGTGTTTGTGTGTGTGTGTGTGTATGCATGTACCTGCATGCAGTGTGGTGTGTTTGTGTGTGTGTGTGTGTATGCATATACCTGCATGAAGTGTGGTGTGTTTGTGTACATGTGTGTATGCGTATACCTGCATGCAGTGTGGTGTATTTGTGTACATGTGTGTATGCATATACCTGCATGCAGTGTGGTGTATTTGTGTACATGTGTGTATGCATATACCTGCATGCAGTGTGGTGTGTTTGTGTACATGTGTGTATGCATATACCTGCATGCAGGGTGGTGTGTTTGTGTACGTGTGTATGCATGTACCTATATGCAGTGTGAAAGGGAATGCATGCAGCTGGTTAATTGTGCAGGACCTTTTTAATTAAAACCATATTAGTCGATGAAATGTGGCCACATTCAAACAAAATATTAATAAATATTACAGGATAAAAATAAACATCCAACTTTCAGTGAGTTTACTGTACAAAGATCGAGAATTATATCAAATGCTCTAAGCTGTAAAATACATATTGATAGGAAATGAAAGTATATTTACTTTGCAATTAGACAGTAATTTTTGTTTAAATGATGCAACTGGGGCAGTGCTGAAGATCTGGGTGAGGAGAAGACTGTGATGACTCATGCTTTTGGCCCCAACTCAAACGTTTAACCGAGAGGAAGAAAGGATTGCCCGACAGATGGTTGTCAATGACGCTTTTTTTTTTTTTGAATTATGCAAGAAGAAAGTAGTTTGTGTAGACAAAAAGTAAAAATTGCTGCACACTCCTCTGTGTTTTTGCAGATACTGTCAAATTTTAAACGGGGTGTAGCCTAATACATGGAAGTAGCACCTTTGGTGATGTCATTTCAAGCTCGTATTGCTACATTTGCACATAGAGAACATGAAACGGAAACAAGTCACACTTTCCATTGATAAAAAAACTGAAATTCTGTCAACATTAGACAAAGCAGCACTTGGAAAAAGAAGCCAGAGATAATGGGTCACATGAAAGGAGATCTATCACTTGAAAGTTAAAAATAATAAATGCATTATTTGGTCATCTGCTGATTGTTGGTGTATTAACTTTGAAGTATGGTGTGTATGCAGAAAATGAGATGAAAGTATATCATTCCAATCAAAGTATCCAGTTCTTAAAAGTGGTGTACCTTACATTGTAGGAATTTAGCAGATGCCCTTATCCAGAGCGACTTACACAACTTTTACATATCATTTACATATCATCCATTTATACAGCTGGATATATACTGAAGCAATGCAGGTTAAGTACCTTTCTCAAAGGTGCAACGGCAGTGTCCTACCAGGGAATTGAACCTGTGAACTTTAGGTTACAAGACCAGCTCCTTACCCATAACACTACATTGCTGCCTAAGGTGTATTTTGACCTTACCTTTAAAGTTACAAACATGTCTGAGTTCTGAGCATCCACCATTCCTGACTTGTTTACCTGAGATTTTTCTGTAGTCTCAAAAGTAGCGTCAGGCTGATCTTGTCTTAGCTGGTTTTAATGACATAAGGACAGCAGTACTGAGTGTTTTATATGGTGGAGTGTCAGTACACCAGTGTCTCAGCGATTGGCAGACCACCCAATCTGTGGAGGAGTGTGTTTATTGGGAGCAGGGGCGGGGGATGCTTGTTGTTTTCCCGGGAGTGACACCTGGATCTGTAGAATTAATTGGGCCTCACCCCCAGATGGGTTTTCTCTGAATGCAAATATGACGGGAAGAGGAAGTGAATTATGCATGTGCAGGGCTGATTGCCTCTAGAGTCGCCAGCAATTCAATGACAGGCTATTTGTGGTGTTTCCTGTGGTTTCTTTTTTTGAAAGAGTGGCTTTGTTCATTTCAACAAGCCTTTTTCGTCCATCCATGGTGGTGGTGATGATGCCACTCTGTACTCTGGCTGGAGGCAGAGCCACTCTGTACTCTGGCTGGGGGCGGAGCCACACTGTACTCTGGCTGGAGGCGGAGCCACACTGTACTCTGGCTGGAGGCGGAGCCACACTGTACTCTGGCTGGAGGCGGAGCCACACTGTACTCTGGCTGGAGGCGGAGCCACACTGTACTCTGGCTGGGGGTGGAGCCACACTGTACTCTGGCTGGAGGCGGAGCCACACTGTACTCTGGCTGGAGGCGGAGCCACACTGTACTCTGGCTGGAGGCGGAGCCACACTGTACTCTGGCTGGAGGCGGAGCCACACTGTACTCTGGCTGGGGGCGGAGCCACACTGTACTCTGGCTGGAGGCGGAGCCACACTGTACTCTGGCTGGGGGCGGAGCCACACTGTATTCGTACTGGTTGGGGTGTGGATTAACACTGTACGCACTTCTGTGTGCTTAAACTCCCAGTATGCATATCATTGTGCTTCATAAAGGTTGCTTTTCAACTCACCATCTTCTATTAATGCTGTTGTTTATGGCAGTGAGTGTCTTACTTTGCTGTTGTATATGGAAGTGATTCAGCAATGACAGTAGTTTATGTTGGCCTTGCATCCGCATTGCAATTAATAACTGATCTCTGTATACATGTATAGCTGTTTCTGAACCAATTTGGACTCCACCAGAAGTATACTACCCCAAGTATAAGACTTATGGATACTGCTTGTTGACTCATCTGGTTGAGGCACCAATCTAGTTCTAGTGCAATGGTTCTTAGACTTTTTAATATTGGGACCCAAATCATAAATACTTTTTAATGTTGGGACACAGATGAGAAATTTAGTACCTTTCAGGGGGCCTTCCAATGCACATGCTAGCATAGCCTAGTGGACTGCAGACTCATTTCGGGACCACCTCATACACTCCTGCGACCCATTTTGGATCCCAACCCATGGTTTGAGAAACACTGTTCAGGTGTATGCATGAGGCCCAGGATCAAACCCCGACCCTGCCAGTGCTGGCTGTGGCTGGTAGGACAATACATGACTGGCAGTAGTGTCACCAAGAGTTTGAGAAGGTTCAGTGAGCGCCTTATTGCTCACCACTGCCCCCACTGGTCCATCAAGTGCCTGCAGGTCCACCTGATAAGCTCATCTCTGCAGAAGTATGACTTGAGAAGTGCAGTGGGATAATAAATGACGCTGTCATGGTGGCGTGGTTCGGAGGAGAGCTTGTGCTTGTTCGTGTGCTTCCAAATCGACAGCCAGGGGTCCAGTTATGAGTTCCCATGTACCTATCCCAATGATATCCCAATTTGGGCATTCCAAATAAAAATCAGAAAAAGCAAAAAAAAAAAAGAAGAAGAATTCCTTACTTTCCTTATACGCTTGGTATTTGTAAGGGCCTGACTGGCTGCCATGACAGGAAACCTTTAGCTTAATTAGTTTAATTCAGAACCTTGTTTGCATCCTTCTGTAAAGTTTACCAGGATGCATCCATTGTGAAAGCACTGGGATGTATATGTATTCATTTATTTAACCAGGGTAGTTACATTGAGATCCCATCTCTTCTGTAAGTGAGCCACCCTGGAGCCTACACAATTTTTGGGACTGCAACTCCCACAATGCTTTGCTTTGACCAAGACATTGAAAAGGTGGGAAATATTGGTGGATACTGGGAAGGAATGGAAGGAAGGTGTTGAGGCACACACAGGCAGTATTTTTCAGTGGCAAATCAAAATACTGGAGTGAACCAGCAACATTCTAATGACCTCTCTTCTGTATTCTCAGTTCCTCCCCCTTCTCCTCCTTCCATCCCTCGTTTCCTTGAGATGTGTACAAAGGGAGCCAATGAAAGGAAAAAAAGGAAAGCGCTCTAGGCAAGGGAATGTGAATAAGTTGAACGGGTGACGTACGGAGACCAAGGAAGGCAGCCTCCCTGATCCAGTTCTATACCCCAGTTCAAAAGCACTTCTTAGCCTTACGCTATTCCGCATGTTGAAGGTTCGAGGAGGCCGAAGCCTCCTCCTAAATCAGTGTATGTGTGCTTCCTGTGGGTCATTGAGAGGAGACGTCGCTCCCAGGATTATCGCAGCTCCTCCCAGTGCCGGAACTTTCCCCTGCTTTGCATGGAAAATGCGCGCCATTCAAATCTCAGGCCCGGTTCAGCCACCTGTCAGGATGTGGAGGGCGGACGTCTGGACCTCCCTGCCGCTGTGCGCTGAGGTCGAGAAACGCAGCCTCACACGCAAGCTTCAGGTTCTCCTCTCGGGCCGGAGCCTAAAGATGAGGCCCGTTTGTGAATGCGAGGGGAAGGGAAAAAAACTGCTGGTCTATTAAACGCGGCTCTCGGCACATTGAGGATCTTCCGTAATTCATGATAATCCGATGCTGAGTATCGGGACGAGAGGGGGCAGCTGGGCATGCGCGACGTCAGCATTTATGCTAATGAGGACCAGAGTGGTGGGAGATTTTTTATATTTACATTTATTTATATTTGTATGAAATACAGATTAGCTGGCTGGCACGGTCCTCTGTATAAGCAGTGTGAATTAGCAGCTGCACCTGTTGCATGTTGTTGTTTTCCCAGAATAGAACAAAATCAGGAAAAAAAAAAACCCCCCATGATGTCATTTTACAAAGCCAGGCCACAGACTACAGAGTCAGTGTAATGCTGTAGTTTTGTAAGAAGTAAGGGTCAGCCTGCCATTTTTTTAAGTATTTTTGTGGTTTTATTCAGACAGGTGGAAAGCAGAGAGGGTAATAGATGGAGAAGGAGCAACAGCTGTGAAACTTCCACAGCAGGGTTTCGCCCTGTGGACAGTGCCACATGTTCCGCCAGGCTGTGGTTTTTTTAATCGAGGGCACAAGCTTTAAAAACGGGGACGGCCGCCCCCCTCCCTTATCGGACGTTCTGCGTAATCTGCTGTGCCAAGCTTCCCCAGCCCTCCCTCAGAGCCGGATCAATGGGCGGACATTTTGAGTCGGTTCCACCCTCTGCGCTGGAGCCATGGGCAGAACATTTAAAGTGCCAGTCCCTAATTTAAAAAAGCCATATTTGATACCTTTTCACAATGGCACTTTTATAGTAGTATTGATTCAGCGTGTTTTTGGCCTCTAGTTGCTCCTCTGTGTGCTGTGTTCGGGTGCGACAATCCCGTCGAGTATTCGGATGTAATGACGCACAGGAACTTGCTTGCCGAACGCAAAAGAGCAAGTGTCTAAAATCCAAAAAGCATCTTTAAAATTAGGTTTTACGCGTTGCTCAATATTACCATGTCGGACAACATTAGGCCTCGTTCACCAACCGTTCTTAAGAAGAATTTTCTTCTTAAAACCCACTCACGAAGTTTTCACGAAGATTCTGACATTCACCAATGTTTTCTTATTTGGGATTTGTTCTTAGGTAAGAACAGAATCTACGCACACATTTGAGTGCTGTAAGTTTGTGCAAAATAATTGGTTATTGCGTTTTCTTCAATTCTACAGTTGTATAATATTATAGGATTTAAATTACAATAATATTTTTATCATTTATAATATTTTTAAATAATTATTTTCATTATTTTACAAAGCATTAAGGTGCCAGGTTCCACCTCAGAGGGTGGTTGCCTCAGCGGGAGTAAATGATAAAAATCAAACCATTGTAGTGACCTTTTATTTTTGGGGGTTTCAGTTATGCAAAGTTTGGTCTATACTACAAAAGCAAGTGTTTAAATTTTGAATACAATCTAAGCACTTAGGTAACACTTTTTAAACACGTGGACATGTTGAAGAAGAGAACACTTATTCAGTCGTCACTAGGGGGATGACACCAAAATGACTGGCAATACATTTTTTGTGCAGTGTTTTGTGCAGCGACCGGTTTGCTCCGATGCAGTTTACTGCCGGTTGATTTAATTAGCGGTATTAATATGAGGAGAAGCGCTTTGTCGTTTGAATGTATAACACGCAATTCCTTGCGCCCACGCCCACCAGCATTTTTTTTGTCTCAGATTTGACATCAAACCATTTATTTTACTTCATCAGTTGTGCGCCCTTCTCCGGATACAGCGTTCACTGAACGAGTAATAGCATCCCATGCATTTTTTGTGTTATTTTATATCCACTACTGCTAAATATGACAGGTCGTTTGCTCTTCACTTCCCACAGCAATATCTCCACTTCAGAACTACTGAAGTTTTTCTTACGTTTGGAGTCCGGTGCTCTACCGTCTTTAGATTTTCGTTTGGGCATTATTGACTTTGTTTGCTCTTGGTGATATAAGTCAGTAATCCGGGATTGGGCGTAACCTTGTGGAGGAGTAGTGTTCGAGTTAGTCAAGGTGCCAATCCGTCTTTAGACCACGGCTGAAAATGGACAGTGACCGAGAGGGTCACAAAGGAATGGGGAGCGTGTTCCACCTCTGGGGAACTGGGGTGGAGAAGCTCCGCGGTCAGGACAGGCGAGAACCATTCGCCCGGACGGCAGGGAGTGCTAGTCGCTCCGCTGCAGCAGAGCGGAGTGGTCGAGCTGACGTGTAGGGATGAATTACATCCTGTAGGTAGGAGGGGGCTGTCCTGTTGGCTGCAGTGTAGGCCAGAGTCAGGACTTTGAGCCTGAACCTGGCGGCGACTGGTAGCTCTTGGTTCCTCCCTCCGTGCAAGATTCATGGGAAGGCAGTGTTATCTGGGTCCTCCCTCTGTGCTAGATCGATGGGAAGGTAGTATTAGCTGGGTCCTCTCTCTGTGCTAGATCGATGGGAAGGAAGTATTAGCTGGGTCCTCTCTCTGTGCTAGATCGATGGGAAGGAAGTATTAGCTGGGTCCTCTCTCTGTGCTTGATCGATGGGAAGGAAGTATTAGCTGGGTCCTCTCTCTCTGCTAGATTCATGGCAAGGCAGTGTTAGCTGGGTCCTCTCTCTGTCACTCAGCCCAGTGTGAAAGGGAAGTGTAAGAAGCTCTTCCCACCAGCACTGGCATTCTCTGCTCAGAGATGCTCCTAGCATAGCGCAGTGCGGTCAGGGCTCATTCACCCTCAGTCATGTGAGTCATCGTGGGTGCAGCAAAAGTATGCCGGACATTTAAAAAGGATCTTACTTTGCTTTTGCAGTAAACGTGCATTATGTCAAATTTTGCCTGGGAAATTTGTTGCCAGGGAAAGGCAACAGACAACAACATTCAGCAGAGACGACATTAGTCCTCAAAGAGTATTTGCACTCAGTGTTTCAGCTTGGCTCCACCTGCTACACAATTGAAAAAAAAAGCATTACATCCAGTCACTCTTCCTTTCTGAGCTATACTCATCCAAGGCACCCCACCGTGATTAACCATTATTCCATTTAACATTCATCCTAAACCTTGAATCACAGATTCAAATGCACAATTACATTTGAATCTGTACAACAGTAAAAATTTTTGGCAATATCAGAAATTGCAAGATGGTGGATTTCTAGAGTTCTCTATTTAAAGTTATTATCGTTCTTGCATAAATTCTAGCAGCTTAGTATTTCAGTTATCATAATCATTTTTTCAGCTAAAGGTTTCTTCTTATTAGTGATGATTACAAAATGAATGACATTAGTTCTTTCTGATTAGATTAGATTTATGAAAACATTTACAAAAATCTACTATAGCAAGAGAATATTTTGTCCTTTGAATGTTAATATTTGGGCTACTTAGCACAATTTTGACTAAATCAGTGTCACTGGAAATGACATGTTCTACAGCCAATGAAATGAGGCCTATGGACACATTCCTATTATGGCACGGTACCACAACCATGAGCACTTTATCTGAATAATGAAATGGGTAACTAAATGATGGAGCCTTTATAACTACAGACTTACTGATGACGAGAGGATGTCTGATTCTGAAGTACTGATTCATGGCGTTCATAATAAGTTCAGTATGCTATACAGTTACCATGGAAATGGAACAGTATCTGCATTGGTCATATTTTCCGCTCGGTCCAGATTGTAAACCAGTGATTGGCTGGACCGCAACAGTGGGGCCAGCCCTATAAATGCGAATGTCTGTGACTGAGTGACTGAGTGAGTGATGAAGTTACACCATTGGTCGGCCGAGTTATGAAGTTACACCATTGGTCGGCTGGATGAAGTGTGTTAGGTCCAGCCATATACTAGGTTTTGACCTGGTCTTTTTTATTATAAGAGGAATTTTTTTTTGCAGTAGGACAACCATGTGAAGATACTCTGACCTGCGGGATGGCAGTATTGGCACAAGGCTGTTTTGATAATGGATAACAATAGCAGTACCCAGCCAAGTTTACTGTGTGGCAACAGAATGCGCTGTTTTCCGTCCTAATGCTGAAGGACAACTTGACGAGCAGGAACAGGATGTGTGGCCTGAAGAGGCACTAATTATGATGGCTTAATTAAAGACATGCTGTATATTTGGAAGTGGGGTGCTGCTCTGGAGAGCTGAGTGTTGTGCTAAGTGTCCTTGGTTGGTTGTTAATTGACTGTGTGACCAGAATGTCTGGTTTTCAAATTGTTTGCACAGGACCAGTTTGTGGCCTGACCACAAAATGTCTGGTCTGAGTAATTGATGGAACCGATTTAGCGGTAGATGGTAATTAATTTGCATGTCAATGACTCCCCCAGCCCCAACCCCCCCACCCCCCCATCCAACGTCGGTCCCAAGGGGACGATGGCGTATTCAGCTCTGCGTGTTGTCCGGTTTTGACAAATTCTAAATCTGGCAACCCTTGTTGGGGTACCTGTGGAACTGAAGCTTGCTGCTTGTGACATTGGAGCTGTATGAAACTGCAGGACTCCTTATAACAGGCTCCTCATCTGCCCACCACTGAGGAGAACCACTACCTGTCTCAGAGGGAATATACAGTAGATTTCCAGCCCATGCCTTAAGCCTCATACCATATATAGATAAATCTTTGTGTTTGCACAGTGACATGTCCACTGTTTCCTAAGCTCTTACAGAGTGCAAATGGTCTCGCTCTGGTCTGGTACACCTCATGTACTCTGTGAGAGTTGAAGTAACACTGGACCTTTCACTGTGCAGTCATGTTTTCGTTTGACTTGAAAATAATTCATTCTTTCTTTTTATCCTTACAAAGTATTTTTACATTTTGTTTTTCAAAACAAAAAATTCAAGACTCCGAAAAGTCTTTTTGTCCATAAATCTTTGCAGTGACTAGACTTGCCAAACTGTATTTGTAGCAGTGAATTGTTTGTAACAAAATGATGTGAAATTACACCAGCTTTGAGACTTTTCCTCAGGCTATAGATGTGCTGTCTCCTCAGGTGTAGCTGTAGGTGTGCTGTCTCCTCAGGTGTAACTGTAGGTGTGCTGTCTCCTCAGGTGTAGCTGTAGGTGTGCTGTCTCCTCAGGTGTAGCTGTAGGTGTGCTGTCTCCTCAGGTGTAGCTGTAGGTGTGCTGTCTCTTCAGGTGTAACTGTAGGTGTGCTGTCTCCTCAGGTGTAACTGTAGGTGTGCTGTCTCCTCAGGTGTAGCTGTAGGTGTGCTGTCTCCTCAGGTGTAACTGTAGGTGTGCTGTCTCCTCAGGTGTAACTGTAGGTGTGCTGTCTCCTCAGGTGTAACTGTAGGTGTGCTGTCTCCTCAGGTGTAGCTGTAGGTGTGCTGTCTCCTCAGGTGTAACTGTAGGTGTGCTGTCTCCTCAGGTGTGGCTGTAGGTGTGCTGTCTCCTCAGGTGTAGCTGTAGGTGTGCTGTCTCCTCCGGTCTAACTGTAGGTGTGCTGTCTCCTCAGGTGTAGCTGTAGGTGTGCTGTCTCCTCAGGTGTAACTGTAGGTGTGCTGTCTCCTCAGGTGTAGCTGTAGGTGTGCTGTCTCCTCAGGTGTAACTGTAGGTGTGCTGTCTCTTCAGGTGTAACTGTAGGTGTGCTGTCTCCTCAGGTGTAGCTGTAGGTGTGCTGTCTCCTCAGGTGTAACTGTAGGTGTGCTGTCTCCTCAGGTGTAGCTGTAGGTGTGCTGTCTCCTCAGGTGTAACTGTAGGTGTGCTGTCTCTTCAGGTGTAACTGTAGGTGTGCTGTCTCCTCAGGTGTAGCTGTAGGTGTGCTGTCTCCTCAGGTGTAGCTGTAGGTGTGCTGTCTCCTCAGATGTAACTGTAGGTGTGCTGTCTCCTCAGGTGTAACTGTAGGTGTGCTGTCTCCTCAGGTGTGGCTGTAGGTGTGCTGTCTCCTCAGGTGTGGCTGTAGTTGTGCTGTCTCCTCAGGTGTAGCTGTAGGTGTGCTGTCTCCTCAGGTGTAACTGTAGGTGTGCTGTCTCCTCAGGTGTGGCTGTAGGTGTGCTGTCTCCTCAGGTGTAGCTGTAGGTGTGCTGTCTCCTCAGGTGTAACTGTACGTGTGCTCTTTCCACAGGTTGGTGGATGACCGTTGTGTGGTGGAACCAGCAGCAGGAGACCTGGATAACCCCCCCAAAAAGTTTAGAGGTTAGATTTTACTTTGTCTTTGAAAGTGTTCTTGAACGTACAGTTTCCATGTAACGGGTCATATTAACCTGATAGTGACGGTAATAATGATGAAAATATTATTTCTTGCATGGAATTTCCATGTCAGGATCATCTTATTTGGTTTTAAAACATGACAGTGGAACAAAGCCACTATTAATTAAAAAATGTAAGTGTGCATTTGAAACTTAAAGAAGAATCCTGGGAGAATGGTCTCAAACTTCATATATTTCTCCTGATGTAAAAGTTTTTTGTTCATGCTAAAGTTGCACTAGAATTCACTTCCCTGGATAACTGAATGTACAGTATAAGGCAGGTTAGCGTGACAGCATTTCCCTCAGTCAACATGTGGCAATCCATAACTCCATTTTGTTCCAGGCAAATACAATAGTTGCCATATAAAGAGTGTTAATGTGAAGGATTAGTCTCGAAAGAGTGAGTTGTTTTGCTTTTATTGATAAGTGTTATCTTTGCCCAGCCACTCAGCCATATGGCCAATCGTGTACAGCCCAGGTACCGCGGATAGCCAATCATGCGCACGGCCCAGGTACCGAGCGGCCGCTGCTAGATCAAGGCTTGCGCTCACTTGAGGCTGGTCGCCTTGAAACGAGAGATCCGAGAGAGAGGAGAGGAGAGGAGAGGAGAGGGAAGTGAGTCAATATTTACCTGCTCCCTTATCACGCAGGTGAGAAGAGATTTAGAGCGGAAGGTGGCTAGGTTGGTCCCCTTACGTCAGACCTTTCACAAGTCTGTATTTTCATAAAATGCAAAAAAAAAACAAAAAAAAACAAACAAAAAACCCACTTTGATCAGCTTCCGCTCTCTGTAACCTGTGAAGCATGTGCTGCCTCATTTTGGCTTTGCTCTGAATCCTTTGAAGAGCTGGTTTCTTTAAATGTTTTTAAAAAAAAAATCAAAATTCTTAGTCAGTGCTCTAGAACTCCGCTGCTTTTAGTTACCAGTAGTGATTGTGACATCAGCATTAGAGTGTTCCGTCAAGCACATTCTAACCAGGTAGTTGTGATCTCACATTTTAAAGGGTTAAAAAAGATGACGCCTGGCCCATCTGTTGTACTGGGCAAGATATTTAAGAAGGAGGGAATCCAAATCTGATGATATGGAGGGACGATCTACCCCTGGTTACAAAAAAATAACAAATGATTATTTTCGTTTGTAATACAAAATTTTGTCTGGTCAAAATTCCCAAGAAACTGGCTTTCTCCATCAGGCCATCTAATCCCCTGATTGGCTACATAATCCCTAACATTCCTTGCTCTTTAAATCACCAGGTCTTCACTGCAAAAGAAAATTGAACAGTGACATAGCTAAAGTGGGGGGATTTTGGGTTTGAGCCCCCAAAATTCTAATGGATGCATTGAATATCTGTGGTGAATAGTTATTTCAAGGTGTTATAAAATCTGCTTGCATATTTACAATGCTTTGTGTCTCTAAGGCAGTGGTTCTCAGACTCGGTCCTGGGGGACCACTGTGTATGCTGGTTTTCATTCCAACCTCAACCGCAATCCCAGTATTTTAACAAGCTGTTCATTTGGCACAGTTAACTAAATGGTACAGTTGTCACTGTAGAAAATAGATATGGGTTTCTTTTCAAATTTCCAGTGGTCATGCAGAAAGCATGGTTGAGAGTTTTAATGGTACCCAGCAAGACCAAATGCTTTTTGCCTGACCCTGAATTCGCACTTTTCTACAGGCCTGAAATAGCAGTTGTGCAGTCTGCAGAAATCTCAGCTGTCACACCAAGGTCTAAGAGAGAAACTGGTTCCTGGAAGAGTGTTGTAAATACTTCTAGGAGATATAGCGTACACGTGTTGATCCAGCTCCGTATGGTATCTTGTATCATTTCATCATCTCACCAGGCAGGAGGTTGTGAGTTAATGAATATAATTAACATCGCGAAATGTTGCTTGCACCTTCCGTGTGATCTACTTTTGTAAACATGTGGAATCTTCCTGGCTGTGGTTAAAAAGCAGCACATTCCAAAGCCTTTGCGAACACGCCCTTACAAATATTAAACCAAAAGCTTGAAAGCTGAATATGCATTTCACCTTAAATTTGATCTGGAGAATGCTGTCGCGGCCGCAGAAGTTCACAGAACAGTGTCTTTTCTGAGTGATGCGGACTCTTATGGTAGAGGTGAGAATGGTCCTCCTGTAATGGTTCTCCTTGTGGTAGAGGTGAGAATGGTTCTGCTGTAATGGTTCTCCTTGTAGTAGAGGTGAGAATGGTCCTCCTGTAATAGTTCTCCTTGTAGTAGAGGTGAGAATGGTCCTCCTGTAATGGTTCTCCTTGTGGTAGAGGTGAGAATGGTTCTGCTGTAATGGTTCTCCTTGTAGTAGAGGTGAGAATGGTTCTGCTGTAATGGTTCTCCTTGTGGTAGAGGTGAGAATGGTTCTCCTGTAATGGTTCTCCTTGTAGTAGAGGTGAGAATGGTCCGTATGTCTCCTTGTGAGTGAGATAGTCCTAATGTTCTCCTTGTAGTAGAGGTGAGAATGGTTCTCCTGTAATGGTTCTCCTTGTGGTAGAGGTGAGAATGGTTCTGCTGTAATAGTTCTCCTTGTAGTACAGGTGAGAATAGTTCTCCTGTAATGGTTCTCCTTGTGGTAGAGGTGAGAATGGTTCTCCTGTGACATGGAGACCTTGCTGGGGTTCTCAGTGCCCTTGTGGTAAACTGGCTGACGTGTTCCCCCTCCGCCCTTCTCCGCCCTCCAGACTGCCTGTTCAAGGTTTACCCCATGAACCGCTACTCCGCGCAGAAACAGTTCTGGAAGGCCAAGCAGGCGAAGCATGAGAAGGACAAGATCGCGGACGTGGTCCTGCTGCAGAAACTGCAGGTGAACAGACCGAGGTCCCATCAGCTGGTCTAGTGCGCTTGATAAAAAATAAGAGTAACTGAAGGTCACATTACCCATTTGAAGCCCTTGGGGACTAGATTTTGACTGGCTTTTTTGCTCAAATTACTAGATCTGTGAAAATATGTTCTTATTTAAGCTTATTAATCTTTAAAACTGTTCTGGAAAAAAGTTTGTTCATTCATGGTATACTTCTGCGTGCATTTGCTTTGTCAATTAGTGTACCTAGTTTAAATGTTTATCTCTGCATGAGTATCTATGCTCAGGAGTAAATAAGCATTTTTATAAATGAGAATCTCCACTGTGGTGTAGATGGGTATCTTGGTGTTAATGTGTGTCTCTGATGGGCTGTAAATGGGTATCTTGGTGTAATGCGTATCTCTGATGTGGTGTAAATGGGTATCTTGGTGTTAATGTGTATCTCTGATGTGGTGTAAATGGGTATCTTGGTGTTAATGTGTATCTCTGATGTGGTGTAAATGGGTATCTTGGTGTTAATGTGTATCTCTGATGTGGTGTAAATGGGTATATTGGTGTTAATGCATATCTCTGATGTGGTGTAAATGGGTATATTACTGTTAATGTGTATCACTGATGTGGTGTAAATGGGCATCTTGGTATTAATGCGTATCTCTGGTGTGTTGTAAATGTGTATCTCTGGTGTGGTGTAGATGGGTATCATGTTGTTAATGTGTATCTCTGGTGTGGTGTAGATGGGTATCGTGTTGTTAATGTGTATCTCTGGTGTGGTGTAGATGGATATCGTGTTGTTAATGTGTATCTCTGGTGTGGTGTAGATGGGTATCGTGTTGTTAATGTGTATCTCTGGTGTGGTGTAGATGGATATCGTGTTGTTAATGTGTATCTCTGGTGTGGTGTAGATGGTATCGTGGTTGTTAATGGGTATCTCTGGTTGTGTAATGTGTATCTCTGGTGTGGTGTAGATGGGTATCTGTGTGTTAATGTGTATCTCTGGTGTGGTGTAAATGGGTATCTGGTGTTAATGTGTATCTCTGGTGTGGGTGAATGGGTATCTGTGTTAATGTGTATCTCTGGTGTGGTGTAGATGGGTATCTTGTGTTAATGTGTATCTCTGGTGGTGGTAGATGGGTATCGTGTTGTTAATGTGTATCTCTGGTGTGGTGTAAATGGTATCCTGGTTGGTGTGGGGGTTGTTAATGTGTATCTTGGGTGTGTTGTGTTTCTGGTAGTGATGGGTATCTGTTGTTAATGTGTATCTCTGGTGTGGTGTAGATGGGTATCGTGTTGTTAATGTGTATCTCTGGTGTGGTGTAGATGGGTATCGTGTTAATGTGTATCTCTGGTGTGGTGTTTGTTAATGTGTATCTCTGGTGTGGTGTAGATGGGTATCTGTTGTTAATGTGTATCTCTGGTGTGGTGTAGATGGGTATGTGTTGTTAATGTGTATCTCTGGTGTGGTGTAGGTGGGTATCGTGTTGTTAATGTGTATCTCTGGTGTGGTGTAGGTGGGTATTGTGTTGTTAATGTGTATCTCTGGTGTGGTGTAGGTGGTATTGGTGTTAATGTGTATCTCTGTTGGTGTAGTGGTATCGTTTTAATGTGTATCTCTGGTGTGGTGTAGTGGGTATCGTGTTGTTAATGTGTATCTCTGGTGTGGTGTAGGGTGGGTATGTGTTGTTAATGTGTATCTCTGGTGTGGTGTAGTGGGTATCGTGTTGTTAATGTGTATCTCTGGTGTGGTGTAGATGGGTATCTTGGTGTTAATGTGTATCTCTGGTGTGGTGTAGTGGGTATTGTGTTGTTAATGTGTATCTCTGGTGTGGTGTAGGTGGGTATCGTGTTGTTAATGTGTATCTCTGGTGTGGTGTAGGTGGGTATTGTGTTGTTAATGTGTATCTCTGGTGTGGTGTAGGTGGGTATCGTGTTGTTAATGTGTATCTCTGGTGTGGTGTAGGTGGGTATTGTGTTGTTAATGTGTATCTCTGGTGTGGTGTAGGTGGGTATCTGTGTTGTTAATCGTGTGTAAGTATCTGTGTGGTTCTGTGGGTGTTCGTGTGTGTGTTAATGTGTATCTCTGGTGTGGTGTAGATGGATATCGTGTTGTTAATGTGTATCTCTGGTGTGGTGTAGATGGGTATCGTGTTGTTAATGTGTATCTCTGGTGTGTTGTAAATGTGTATCTCTGGTGTGGTGTAGATGGGTATCGTGTTGTTAATGTGTATCTCTGGTGTGGTGTAGATGGGTATCGTGTTGTTAATGTGTATCTCTGGTGTGGTGTAGATGGGTATCGTGTTGTTAATGTGTATCTCTGGTGTGGTGTAGATGGGTATCGTGTTGTTAATGTGTATCTCTGGTGTGGTGTAGATGGGTATCGTGTTGTTAATGTGTATCTCTGGTGTGGTGTAGATGGGTATCGTGTTGTTAATGTGTATCTCTGGTACGTGTTCTCCATGCAGCATGCGGCTAACCTGGAGCAGAAACAGAACGAGACGGAGAATAAGAAGGTGCACGGGGACGTGGTGAAGTACGGCACCGTCATCCAGGTGTGGATTCCGCCTGTGTACCTTTAAGAAATGTGCAACGCTTTTATTGGTCAAACTCCCAAATGTTCCCGCTCCCAAACGGGGCTGGAACTCAACTTATTCATTCGTTTCATTATTATTCAGCCTTCTCTTCTTTTGCAGAAAAAAAGTCTTGACAGTTTTGAGACAAAAACTCCTGAAGGGACGTTATAACAAGCAGTCTAAGTCAAAACTTTGCGAGGTCATAACTTTTGAACCGCGCTGCCAGATCTGCCTCCACAAAATGAACAAAATCAAGTAAAACACAAGAAGATGAAACCCATTGAACTTTCTGCCATTTTGAATTTTGTGGAAAAAAATGTCCACTTGACAGAAACAATGCTATGTAGCATGTTTGTGCCAGTACCTAACAAGTTTGAAAAGCAAAAGTTCCTATATCAGAAAACAACCATGCTACACGTAAGTTAATCATTACCATAAATAACAAAATATCCAAATGAAGCTGTCGCAGTCATTGTTATGCTAATCATTATCAGACTTTGTGGCTCTAGGTAGGGATGTGACATTGATCTGTGCCACTGTAGAACATGATCAGATAAAAGACATGGCTACCATAAGCGATTCGATATTCAGCATTTTTCCGAAAAATGTAAAAATAATTATGCTTAAAAAAATTTTCATGAACCGTAAGGTACCTAGCATGTTTGTACTGGACCCTAACAAGTTTGAAATGAAAAGTTCCTATGTCAAAAAAGAAGTGCACTACATCCAAGTTAATCAATACCTACATATGTAAATGAGGCTTTTTCGGTCATAATTATGCTAGACTTGGTAATCCTCAGCACAGTGCTATGACATAGTGTACCAAGATTTAATACAATTAGATAAAAAAACATGACTGCCACAAGCGATTCAACATTATTAATTTTCTGGCCTTTTTTTAAATGTAAAAAAATGATGTGACTGGAATTAAATCCAGACTTGATCTATTGGCCTACATCATATTCTGAATGAAACGACACAACCTTATGAAAAGATAAAAGATAAAATGAAAATGGTGTCAATACCTGAAAAAAAACAAAGCTGTTGAGAGGACTTGAAAAATTCAGTCTTTCCACCCATTGTTTGATATTGTAGAATAGCAGTTAAGAATCTTCTTCTCATGAAGTTGTAGTTGATACTGACATGATCCTTGGCATGGGTCAGGTTTAGTTCTAGTTTTAACCTAATTTTAAATGGAAAAACAAACAAAAAAAATACTGCCACAATAGACTGAATGCAAAGCATTGTCATCACTGTTTTTCTAAGCAGTTTAAGCATGTGACATAAACTTGGAATTCATCAAACTGCATCCCAGAGAGCTTAACCTTGGAAGACAATGCACTTTCACTCTCATCTTCATTCATGCCCGTTATAATAAGCTTGCACCCTTAACTGCCGCTTTTAACTGGCTATTATTTATTTTTGTACTTTTGTGATCGCCTTTGCACCACCTGTGTTTTGCATCGTGTTTATGAACTCCTGCTTCGGGGGCCGATCCAGAATGATTTACATTAACCGCGTTTCTGAAGCGTAGCTTGCGCTAACCTCGGTGTGTTACCTACGGTCTGTACATGCTGCGGGCTAGTCATAAATATAATAGCCGGAGTTTAGCTCTCTTTACAGTTGCAATTAACTTCACCCTCTGAGCTGTTAGCAAATCCACTTCCGAACGAACCGGATAAGACCGAAAAATCCAGCGTGTCGACCTCGGCACATTCCGCTGTGCAGCATAACAGGAGTCCCCGTTGTTTACCTCCAATCAATCCAATCCCGACGCGGCAGGCTGTCACACGTTTGTTTGGCTGGGTAGGTCACAGTGTTAGTGCGTTTGGTAACCTCAGCGGTGTGTCGGAGCTGCGTGTCTCGACACGGTGACCCCCTCGGCTGAACGCCGTCTGAACGCTGACTTGTCTGGGCTAACGTAGCCGCGCCGCGGGCGTGCCGCTGGTCGGTCCTGTGAGGTGAGCGGTGCGGAGCTGCTTCTCGCGTTCTGACAGCCCACAGGTGTGTTTCACACAAACCGCAGGTGACTTGCGTTTACCTGATGACACGACGCGGAGCTGCTCTCTTTGCATGCAAATACTTGCTCGTGTGTCATCAAACCTGGAGCGCGGTGACAACAGCACTTTTTTTAACATGTGCGTTTATACCTCAGTCCAGAGCGCAGGGGTGCAGTCAACCCCTTGACAGAGAACAGAAGGCGTGGGTCCGGAGCCCTGTTATAGCCAAGCACGAAAGCACCTGGCTCACAATAATCGTGATGTTCTATCAAGTTGGGTCTGGTGTTTTAGTGCTGGGCTGAAGCAAAGAATGTTCCTGCACGAGCCCTTCTGTGATAAGATTGGATGCCCTTGGCCTTGAGTTTTTATCAAGTAGTATTAACTCTTTAGTTGTTTTTTAGATTCAGCCATTTTTAATTAGCTTGTAAAGTAAGTGTATGCAGTCATAGTTCTTACTCAGGTGAGTTGAGTAATCTATAATGGTGGGTCTGATAGCCAAATGTTATGTATTTTAGAAAGCAGGGCTCAGTATCCTTCCTCATCAGTTGGATATTTTACTGTGTGAACATTTGCTGTGGAAGTTTATCTGAAGAAAGGCAAGGAGGGCCTGTACGGACGGGGGCGTAGGCCGATTTCTAAGCCCCTCTCGATCCAAGAAGGTCCAGACGGGTGTGGCTCACCCCGCTCCTGTGTGACTCACCCTCTCACACGGCATCAGGAGCCAAACTGGAGAGGGATCACAGCATAATAAGAGAAAGTGTGTGTGCGTGTGTGTGTGTGTGTGTGTGTGAGTGAGAGAGAAAGAACTGAAGGTGTAGTGTATGTGAGCTGAAGTTGTATAGTAGGTTAGCAGAAGGTGTAGGCTGGGAGGCAGCTCAGGTATAAGGTTTGTCACTCAGGTATAAGGTTTGTAAGTAGGTTACATTACATTACAGGCATTTAGCAGACGCAGCGTTTACATTGTATCCAATTATACAGCTGGATATGTACAGGCAATGCAGGTTAAGTACCTTGCTCAAGGGTACAACGGCAGTGTCCTACCGGAGAATCAAACCTGTGACCTTTAGGTTACAAGACTAACTCCTTGCCCATTATACAACACTGTCATCCTAAGTAGGTGACTCAGGTGTAAGGTTTGTAAGTAGGTCACTCAGCTGTCAAGTAGTTAGCTTATCAGATTTTCGGAGTTGATGTTTTAAACAATGACATCTTATCTGAAGACACCATTTTCTGCAGACTCTGTAGCACTTTCAGGAGCAGTACCAGCCCGCCACACAACCCTTCACATTGTGCACATCACAGCAGTTCACTGTCACACATGCGTACTGAGAGTGCTCAGTTCTGCGTGTGTGTGTGTGTGTATCTGTGTGTGTGTGTGTATGTTATTCCAGCTCCTGCACATGAAGAGTAATAAGTACCTGACTGTCATACATGTGTAATGAGAGCACTCAGTTCTATGTGTGTGTGTGTGTGTGTGTGTGTGTGTGTGTGTGTATGTTATTCTAGCTCCTGCACATGAAGAGCAATAAGTACCTGACTGTCATACATGTGTAATGAGAGCACTCAGTTCTATGTGTGTGTGTGTGTGTGTATGTTATTCTAGCTCCTGCACATGAAGAGCAATAAGTACCTGACTGTCATACATGTGTAATGAGAGCACTCAGTTCTATGTGTGTGTGTGTGTATCTGTGTGTGTGTGTGTGTGTGTATCTGTGTGTGTGTGTGTGTGTGTGTGTGTGTGTGTATGTTATTCCAGCTCCTGCACATGAAGAGCAATAAGTACCTGACAGTGAACAAGAGGCTGCCGGCGCTGCTGGAGAAGAACGCCATGCGGGTGACGCTGGACGGGACGGGGAACGAGGGCTCCTGGCTCTTCATCCAGCCCTTCTGGAAGCTACGCGCCAACGGGGACAATGTGAGATCCGCGCGCGCGCTGCGCTCCTGTGCTTACACACGCGTGTGGAAGAACGCGGGCACACGCATGCGTGCGTACAGCTGCGCTCGTGTGCGTACACACGCGTGTAAAAACGCGAGTGCTGGCACACGCGTGTACAGCTGCACTTGTGTGCACACACACAGAAGAACGCGAGCACTAGCACACACGCATGGACACACTGAATGAGAAGGCCTTGAAAGCATTTCTTTACCTTTTGGCTTTAAAAGACTTTGTCAAATTTCTCCACCTTTATAGTTTTAAAAGGACCTTTAGGGTTCCATCTCACTGTTTAGCATACATATACTTAATCATCTAAGTTCAATGCAAATTTTAAATGGTCCATTGAACGAGTATGCGTTTAACGGAGCAGGAAGTCTAGTCTACAGTGGGCTTGTTTCTGCAGTCTGACCTCTGGTAGGAAACACAATGTGGAGGCGGATACAGAGAAGCCACTGTCACTCGTGAAAGCTGTGCAGACATCAGGATTCAGGAATGTGTGTGGGCCAGAGCACCCACAATGCACTGGACACAGTTACTGTAAATCCTTCCGCATAAGCACCTGTCTCTCCATTTTACAGGAGATACTGTAAATCCTTATGCATAAGTCCCTGTCTCTCCATTCACTGGATATAAGACATGCAGTGCAGGACAAGATCTGATGACAACATGCAAAATTTGTCAGAAATTTCTTAAAATATATATTTCAAATATTTCATACATTCATACATATAGTTCATACAATCCAGCGGGATTTTAGTTGCTCCTCTGTATAAGATATTATTAAAGAATATTAGAATATATAATTTTGTAGATAAAGGGGATAGTGTGTGGGTGGTGGGATTAGGCAGATGTGGTTTGCTCAGCATATGGTGGGTGTGGCTTGCTCTGTGTGTGGGTGGTCTGGTTTGCTGAGGGTGTGGTAGTAAGTAAGAGTGGTTTGCTCAAAGTGTGGTGGGTGTGGTTTTTTTAGTGGGTGTGGTTTTCTGAGTATGTAGTAGGTGTGGCTTGCTCAAAGTGTGGGTGTGGTTTTTCAGTGGGTGTGGTTTGCTGAGTATGTAGTAGGTGTGGTTTGCTCAAAGTGTGGTGGGTGTGGTTTTTCAGTGGGTGTGGTTTGCTGAGTATGTAATAGGTGTGGTTTGCTCAAAGTGTGGTGGGGTGGTTTTTTAGTGGGTGTGGTTTGCTGAGTGTATGGTAGGTGTGGCTTTCTCACAGTGTGGTTTTTTAGTGGGTGTGGTTTGCTGAGTGTGTGGTAGGTGTGGCTTTCTCACAGTGTGGTGGGCGTGGTTTTAGTGGGTGTGGTTTGCTGAGTATGTTAGGTGGAGTTGTGTGGTTTTAGTGGGTGTGGTGTAGTTTGGTAGTGTGCTTCACAGCTATGTCTCACAGTGTGGTGGGTGTGGTTTTTAGTGGGTGTGGTTTGCTGAGTGTATGGTAGGTGTGGCTTTCTCACTGTGTGGTGGGTGTGGTTTTTTAGTGGGTGTGGTTTGCTGAGTATGTGCTGATGATCTCCTCATGTTCTACTGCAGGTGGTGGTGGGGGATAAAGTTATTTTGAACCCAGTGAATGCAGGCCAGCCCCTCCATGCCAGCAACTATGAACTGTCTGACCACCCTGGCTGCAAGGAGGTGAGTGCTGAGTAATGGAGGTGAGTTACTGTAATGGAGACAGGTTACAGTAATGGCAGTGAGTTACTGTAATGGAGACAGGTTACAGTAATGGTGGTGAGTTACTGTAATGGAGACCTGTTACTGTAATGGATGTGTGCTACAGTAATGGAGGTGAGTTACTGTAATGGAGGTGAATTACAATAATGGCAGTGAGTTACTGTAATGGAGACAGGTTACAGTAATGCAGGTGAGTTACTGTAATGGATATGAGCTACAGTAATGGAGGTGAGTTACTGTAATGGATGTGAGTTACTGTAATGGAGGTGAGTTACTGTAAAGGAGACATGTTACTGTAATGGAGGTGAGTTACTGTAATGGATGTGAGCTAGAGTAATGGAGGTGAGTTACTGTAATGGATGTGAGCTACAGTAATGGCAGTGAGTTACTGTAATGGAGACAAATTACAGTAATGGAGGCACTTTACCGTAATGGATGTGAGTTACTGTAATTGAGATGAGTAGTGAGTGATGGAAGCGAGTTACTGTAATGGAGGTGAGTTGCTGCCCCAGTAAGTCATTTTATCAGCAAACTTTGTCAAGCAATGTGATGCTGTGAAGTTTTTTAGTTTGCTGCTTTTATTATTGTACGTTCTGTTTTTATTGCATTGTTTTTATTGCTTGTTTAATTCTTTCTATTTTTAAGTATTGCACTATGGCCCCGGGGGCATTATATTTTGTTCTACTCTTTGCATAACCTGTAAGGAGAAGGAATGACAATAAACTAACTATCTGCTATCTAACTGGTGACATATTTGCCGTGCCTAACGATCCTACGAACTGTCACAATCCCAATCTGTAAGCAGTGCAGTGCTGTTCCTGTTCCAGGAAACTACAGTAAATACACACTTACAGTAAATATGAATTGCATAAAGAGCACATGGAAATGTGTGGAAGTCTCACTGCAGCATGCGTCATATGCTCACGCACAGCTGCAGTCTGCAGAGTCTAGGGAGCTGGCACCATCTCCTCCAGCTGTTCCACACTGGGATATATATTGTGGGTCAATAATCACGAAAAAAAACACACCTTACTGGTGCTAGAGAAATTTTATGACTAAAACGTTTAGTATTCATGTGAGCAATGACTGCCCAACCCTGTTCCTGGAGATCTACCGTCCCGTAGGTTTTCATTTAAACCCTAATTTGGCACACCTGATTCTACTAATTAGCAGCCCAACGAGATCTCTAGCTGCTCAATGAGGTGTGTTTTCTTAGAGTGAAAACATACTGATGGGTGAATCTCTGGGAACAGGGTTGGGCAGCCCTGATATGAGCTGTGCTGTGTGAACAGTCATTCAGATATTAATAAAGTTCGTTTTCAGAACTATACACAGCATTATACATGCAAATAATCTTTAATTCTGGTGGATGGATTATCAACCTGAGTTCTGTCACTGCTTTGGAGTATACTTTTGGAAGGAATTGTATGAATTTGAATGAATGAATGAATTTACTGCCTGGTAAATGAGGCTGTGGTTCATTGGTCAAAGTCAGTTTTGTCATAGTGAAGTGTTTCAGTATGTGAGATGATTCATTGGAAAAGAGCACCGGTAATAAGACATACCGCAGTGTGCTTGTCCAACCACAGCTATCTGTGCTGGTCAAATTCTCACGTTCTCATAAACTGATCACCAGATCTGAGAACAGTCATTCGCAGGATTACTGGGGTGATCAAAGCATTGGGTACTGAAGAAGGACATTAACGCTACATGTGACCACTACATGTGACTTACATGTGAACACTACATGTGACCGCTACATGTGACCAGTACACTGCTCTGACAAATCACCATGAATTGATTCTAAAGTATACCATAATGGGCGATGACTGTCCTCCCTCTTTTACACGTTAGCTTGTTGTATTATTCATTTAATAATATTCCACCTCTTTTTGCCCCTCACGCACTGGTGGTAGAAAATAGAAAATGAAAAAGGTTTGTTTAACTGCTCTGTGATAAGGTAGGTCTATGACAATTAAACTGAAGCACAATCCCTACCCTTTCTATGAGAGGAACAGTCTCGTTTCGCTGATGCTGCTGACTATAGAACAGGTGCTTAAGCGTCCATATGAATGGCCTATTAGATACATGCTGAAATATTAATGTCTGTTTTTATACTCCCACTTGACGGGAACAAAGACTGTAAACTAAGATGGAGGAACTCATGAATGATCCATGAATTCAGTGCATTTGTTACAGCCGTCGGACCCATCTGCCTCCCCCTGCAGGTGAACTCTGTGAATGGCAACACCAGCTGGAAGATCAACCTCTTCATGATGTTCAGTGACCACAGAGATGAAGTGTTGAAAGGGGTGGGTGCAGTCATCAGTTCTCATTATAAGCACTGGTATTCTCAGAATTTTGATGGTGACGTACTCCTGAACTACTATGGATGTGCTGTTTTTGTATTCTAAAGGATGAAACTGAGTTGTATTGAAGTTGATGATGATGGTGATGGTGATGATGATAGTGATGGTGATGATGATGGCGATGATGATAGTGAGAGTGATGATGATGATGATGATGTTATGCCGATGATGATGATGATGATAGTGATGATGATGAGGATAGTGATGGTGATTATGATGGCAATGATAGTGAGAGTGATGATGATGATGTGATGCTGATTATGATGAGGATAGTGATGGTGATGATGATAGTGATGGTGATGATGATAGTGAGGGTGATGGCGATGATGATGATGGTGTGATGCTGCTGCTGATGATGATGATGATAGTAATGGTGATGATGATGATGATAGTGATGGTGATGATGATAGTGAGGGTGATGGTAGTGATGCTGATGATGGTGATAGTGCTGGTGATGATGATAATAATGGTGATGATGATGGTGATCATGATGAATGATGAATATGTGGCTGCTGTGCTGCCCCAGGGGGATGTGGTCAGACTGTTCCATGCTGAGCAGGAGAAGTTTCTGACGTGCGACGAGTACAAGGCCAAGCTGCACGTCTTTCTCCGGACCACCCTGCGCCAGTCTGCCACTTCAGCCACCAGCTCCAATGCATTGTGGGAAGTGGAGGTCAGTGCAAGTCTCTCAGACTGCGCTTCCATCTTACTTATTGCCAGCAGTTTGCATATGATGTATTTTTATTTTCGTAGATATTTTTGTGTATGTTGTATGGCTGTGTAGGTGGTTTTGTGTGTGTGGTCAAGCTTGGTCAATGCTACACTGTAGTGATTAGCTGTCTGACAAACCTAGAAGACCATGGTGTATTAATATAATGGGGTGTGCATTGCCCACATGAGCAATATGTCAATCAGGTGGTCTTTTGTGCTAGTGAAATTGTCCGTGATTGGTAACTGGTTTTTTGAGTGATCTTTTCTGCCAGTGAAGTTATCACTGAGTGGTAACTGTTTTTTGTGGGTCGGTGGTATTAGCGAAGGTGTCAGTGAGTGGTAACTGGTTTTGTGGGTAGGTGGTGCATCACGACCCCTGTCGAGGAGGAGCAGGGCACTGGAACAGCCTGTACCGCTTCAAACACCTGGCAACTGGCCACTACCTGGCCGCTGAGGTAAGACTGCCGCAAAGCGGCTAACATCCCCCTCGTACCCTTATGTCTACTGTGGGCTACGCACTGAACATTGTCTAGGGTGTTTGCTTTCTTATTAGTAATGAGGTATCATGCAGTACTTGGAAACCAAAAAGCCAAGTTAATTAAAATACATCTATTGTTACCTCTTAATGTTCATTGGATTCATTGATAGAATACTCCAGCCCTCCATGACCCAAGCAAATGATTGAATATATTGAGTACAGTGCCGCCCCACCTGTTACATCGGATGCAGTTACCATGTGTCACTGTGACATTTTAAAACCAGTACTCTCTTTTCCTTAGCGCACCCCAAGCACAGGAAATGAATTCATATTTGTATCTTGGAACATGTAGTTTCTTGTGCATTAGCTTTTACGTAAATGATTGTCCATTCTCCACTGGCTGAATGAGTGAATAGTAATGGTCTTAGTTATAGAAAAGAATACTGGGGGTTTGGGGCATATAGCATTGTATCTTTTTTTTTTTGTTTTTCTTCACCCAATGTTCTAAGACTAAATTCCTGCTGGTAGCATTAGGTTTGTGTTAATTACTTCTGGGAAATCTAAGTCATGAATGGCTCTCAGGGTTGTGTTACACAGGATGTTTTTCCTGCTGTCTCAGATGATTGTGTTTATTCTTGAAATCATCCTGAAAATACTGGGTGTTCCAGTTAACACGTTCTATTGGCGAGAATGGTGAATATTAATTAGTTTATTGTCATACTTTTTGTTCTCTTGATTATTTCTATGACGATATCATATCTGATTTTAATTGTTTAAAATTGAGTTTTAAGAGCATTGGTAATTCTCCCTGGTTGCCCAGCATTAATTATTCAAAATGGCATTGTCTTATAGAGTATTTCTATTGTTTTTTTGTTTTCCATATTTTAGGAAAACCCTAGCTACAAAGGGGACAGCATTGAAATGCCAACTGTTGTGAGTAGAAAGTTATTTTTAATAGTTTGAGAATCTGATCATGTGATGTATGTTTGGTGGAAGTATGTTTACCTCAGATTAAATATTTTCTTATGTGATGAAAATGGCTGTGTCTGTAAATGGGACAGGCTGGGACCCAATCTCACAGACCTGGGACCCACAGGCCTGGGACCCACTCCCACAGCCTGGGACCTACTCCCACAGACTGGGATCCACTCCCACAGGCATGGAACCCACTCCCACAGACTGGGATCCACTCCCACAGGCCTGGAACCCACTCCCACATGCTGGGAGAAACTCCCACATACTGGGATCCACTCCCACAGGCCTGGGACCCACTCACACAAACTGGGATCCACTCCCACAGGCCTGGAACCCACTCCCATATGCTGGGAGAAACTCCCACAGACTGGGATCCACTCCCACAGGCCAGGGACCCACTCTCACAGGCTGGGGACCCATTCACACAGGCCTGGGACCCACTCCCACAGGCTGGGGACTCTCTCTCACAGGCCTGAGACCCACCCCCACAGGCTGGGGACCCACTCCCACAGCCTGGAACCCACTCCACAGGTGGGACCACATTCCCAACGATGGGATCCACTCCCACAGGTTTGGAACCCATCCCACAGATTGGGAACCACTCCCACTGATTGGATGACCGCGGCCAGTCGACCATGCACAGGCTGAGGACCCATTCTCACAGGCTTGGGACCCACTCCCACAGACTGGGATCCACTCCCACAGGCCTGGAACCCACTCCCACAGACTGGGACCCACTCCCACAGCCTGGAACCCACTCCCACAGGCTGGGGACCCACTCCCACAGGTCTGGGACCCATTCTCACAGGTCTGGGACACACTCCCACTGGCTGGGGACCCTCTCTCACAGGCTGGGAACCCCCTCTCACAGGCCTGGGACCCACTCCCACTAGCTGGGTACCCACTCCCACAGACTGGGATCCACTCCCACTGATTGGGATCCTCCCCCCCGGCCAGGGACCCACTCTCACAGGCTGAGGACCCATTCTCACAGGCTTGGGACCCACTCCCACGGGCTGGGGACCCTCTCTCACAGGCCTGAGACCCACTCCCACAGGCTGGGGACCCACCCCCACAGCCTGAGACCCACTCCCACAGGCTGGGGACCCACTCCCACAGGTCTGGGACCCACTCCCACAGACCTGGGACCCACTCCCACAGACCTGGGACCCATTCTCACAGGTCTGGGACGCACTCCCACTGGCTGGGGACCCTCTCTCACAGGATGGGAACCCCCTCTCACAGGCCTGGGACCCACTCCCACTAGCTGGGTACCCACTCCCACAGGTTCTGTATTGGTTGTGCCAGTACTCAGTTTGACTCGGAGAAACCCCCCCCATTATTTGGTGAATGTAGGAAAGGAGGTTTTATTTAATTACTGACCCTTCCCTCCTCAGGTGGATAACGGGCGGAACAACAAGTGGAATCTTGGTGAGCGGGTGAAGTACAAGCTGGCGGCCGTACCTCACGGAAATGACATCGCCTCCCTGTTTGAGCTCGACCCCACCACCCTGCAGAAGACTGACTCTTTCGTTCCCAGGTACTGTCCCACTTGTCAGTAAGTTTTCATTGCTAAAATATAGCTTTATTTAACCTTCCCATTATCTTTAATCTTGCCATAATGCTCTTATCCCAGTTATGTTAGAGATCATTAGTGGATGCAATCTCAGGATACTGAGAAAGAACAGGCGCAATTTAAATTAAAGGTAAGGAGGTTGGTTGATTGGTTAACTGATAGGAAGCTGGGTTGTTTGGTTTATTGATAGGCAGCTGGGTTGATTATGGAGCTAGGTTAATTGATAGAACAGGATTGATTTGTTAATTGAAGGGGGAGATGGCTTGATTGCTTAATTGATAGGGTGTTGAATTGATTAAGGAGCCAAGTTAATTGATGGAATGGGGTTGATAGGGAGGCAGTTGATCGGTTAATTGATAAAGATCTGGGCTGATTAACTGAATTGATGAACCATTTTCTTCCATAGAAACTCATATGTACGCCTCCGCCACTTGTGCACCAACACATGGATCCAGGGCACCAACGTGCCCATTGATATTGACGAGGAGAGGCCCATTAGGCTAATGGTATGACCCAAACACACCCTCCTCCCCACCCCAATAATCAGGCTTATGGTACACCCCAAACACCCCTTCCCATCAAGTGTGCAGGTGTATCATGTATGGCCAGTCAGCAAAACCCCCTGTGTTAATCCCTCATTTCATCTTCTATAACTACCATTACAATCACACACACCCATCTCACTGACACAATGCACATTATATTTAAAGGTTTTTAATTAAAATATAATTTCAGGATGACAAAATCATTTTATTATGAGTATTTATTATCCCAACATTGTAATATGTGTGTTTTACCGTAAATGTTTTTAATAACTGGAATGGCTTTCTCCATGAATTTCATTTGGTTTTCAGCTGGGCACCTGCCCTACCAAAGAGGACAAGGAGGCGTTCGCCATCGTGTCCGTGCCAGTGATGGAGATCCGGGACCTGGACTTTGCCAACGACGCCAGCGCCATGCTGAGCACCGTGGTGGACAGGTTCAACGAAGGCTTCATCAGCCAGAACGACAGGAGGTACGCGGCTCCGTATCGCGGCACGTGTGCGACGCGTAATCCGCTCGTCCTGGGCCTTGGTGGGCCTAGTGAACCTGCTTTCTCCTGACGCATGTCTACCTGAGTGGGTATGGAAGATCTAGACTGGTCAAGGTATAACTGATTTTAAAGGTGGTTTGTTACTTGTAGTAGCATATCTGTTGGAACTGCAATTACAGAGTTTCGGTGTGTTGTTGAGTATGCAGGCGTTTTGCTGTGTCTGGGTGCTGGAATTAGTTGTAAATGCTAGGAGGTGGTTGGGCTTCTGGTGAGCGTAAGTCAGTGTGCTTAGGTACAGGCGGGTATTACTGTATCTGGATGCAGGTGAGAGTTGTTGTCTCTCCACATAGGTGAGTATTGGAGTTGTGTTTGCGGGTGGGTGTTGCTCTGTCCGGGTGCAGGTGACTGTTACAGTGTGTGCAGTTCAGTGTTGTTGTTTTGGCTCAGAGACCTCACTCCTCTGTCTGCTCTGCATTTCCAAGGTTCGCCATCAAGCTGCTGGAGGATCTGGTGTTCTTTGTGGCAGACACGGCCAACACGGGGCAGCCTGTGCTGGAGGTGATGATGACCAAGCCCAACAGGGAGCGACAGAAACTGATGCGGGAGCAGAACATTCTCAAACAGGTCTGCAGTTACAGCCTAAACTATGAGCACAGTTTCACACAGGCCAGTCAAACAGGTCTGCAGTTACAGCCTAAACTATGAGCACAGTTTCACACAGGCCAGACCAGGTTTAAACAGGTCAGCAGTTACAGCCTAAACTATGAGCACAGTTTCACACAGGCCAGTCAAACAGGTCTGCAGTTACAGCCTAAACTATGAGCACAGTTTCACACAGGCCAGACCAGGCTTAAACAGGTCAGCAGTTACAGCCTAAACTATGAGCACAGTTTCACACAGGCCAGACCAGTCAAACAGGTCTGCAGTTACAGCCTAAACTGTGAGCACAGTTTCACACAGGCCAGGCCAGTCTAACAGATCTGCAGTTACAGCCTAAACTATGTGCACAGTTTCACACAGGCCAGGCCAGTCAAACAGGTCTACAGTTACAGCCTAAACTATGAGCACAGTTTCACACAGGCCAGGCCAGTCTAACAGATCTGCAGTTACAGCCTAAACTATGAGCACAGTTTCACACAGACCAGGCCAGTCAAACAGGCCAGCGGTAGAAGACTAAACTATGAGCACAGTTTCACACAGGCCAGACCAGGCAGACTAATAATACAAATAAATGACTAGAATGCTGATGCAATGTCCAAATAAGTATGTATGATGTATAAGTATCATATAAAAATAAGTTTCTCAAAATACAATTAGAGAAAAATTAATGACAGTACATTGAAAATGGAATGAAAAAAAAATACCCTATGAAATTAAACTATTTCTGTGCAACTGTAACCCATCACTGCATATTGATATGGAATCAACGACAATAATTTAATGGAAAATCACTGAAAACATTAAAAAACTATTTAAAATACAAATCACATAACCATTAAACAATATAGCTAAAGGCATTCAAATTCAGTGACATGTTTTTTATGTTGAAAAAGAAGCTTCATTGTGTCCTTAGTGTGACCTCTCCCCACCACCCGTCAGGTTTTCGGGATCCTGAAGGCCCCGTTTAAGGAGAAGGGGAGCGAGGGGCCGCTGCTTCGGCTGGAGGAGCTGAGCGACCAGAAGAACGCCCCGTACCAGTACATGTTCCGCCTGTCCTACCGCGTCCTGCGCCACTCTCAGGAGGATTACCGTAAGAACCAGGTAAACCACGCCTCCGTCCCCAAAAACACACCCCAAAAACCAGGCACAGTGGCCTCCTCTAGCGCACATTCCCGCGATAAGCAGGTTCAACTGCACCCCACCAGTGTAGGTGACTGCAAAAATCACATTACATTGGCTAGTTGAGACCACAAACCGGACTTGTACAAATTATTTGAAAACGGGACATTCTGGTCAAAAAAATAAAAATGGACATCTGGCTACCCTAGCTGGGTAGGTAGAGGTAGCTAATGTTACTTACAGGTCCAACAGAAAACAAGCCAACACCCCGTCACTTTCTTCCCCTCTGTGAACTTCAGATGACGCCACTGAGGGAAAGCAGTTCCAAGGATAACTATATTGAACAGGGCCCGTCGACTTGTCTTTTTTCTTCGCTGTATCTGGGCCATTGCAGCGGCTGGCTAGCTAGCAACAAACCACAAATTTGATCCCAAACTACAGGCTCTGTAGCCACACCCACCTCTCCCCATACAGAAACGAGCACCGCACCCAGAAGTGTCCCAGACACATTTTAGAATAACAAATACGTAAACGTGCTTAAAGACCGAGATTGCCAGTCCCTAAATGATGCGTGGTTATTTTATAATGTTTTCAAGGTAAAAATCTTAGCATAGTTTGCCTTTAGCTGCCGTTAAATACATGAAGGCCGAGCGTGACTCGTTCTGCTCGACCTCTCCTGTAGGAGCACATAGCCAAGCAGTTTGGGCTGATGCAGTCTCAGATCGGCTACGACATCCTGGCGGAGGACACCATCACCGCCCTCCTCCACAACAACCGCAAGCTCCTGGAGAAGCACATCACCAAGAAGGAAGTGGAGACCTTCGTCAGCCTGGTGCGCAGGAACCGCGAACCCAGGTAACGCCCGACACACCCGTCGCGGTGGCGCAGAAGGTTCCTGGTTTGAGTCCCAACCTGCCGGGTCCTCTCTGGCTGGAGTTTGCATGTTCTCCCTGTGTTTGCTTGGGTTCTCCTCCGGGTACTCCGGTTTCCTCCCACACTGAAGGCATGCATGTCAGGTTAGGTATACTCCTGCCGCTGCCCTTGACCAAGGCACTGGTCTCAGAACTGGAAACTGCGGTTGGTCCCTGGGCGCTGCACTATGGCTGCCCACAGCTTCTAAGCAACTAGGATGGTTTAAATGCCGAGGACAAATGAGCCCCACTGGGTTCAATAAAGTAAAAAAGAGAGAAGAAAGAAATAAAATGAAGAATTAAGAGTCTTCTGAGCAAGGGAATGCTGTTCGGTGAGCCTTATCGACTGGTCGATTCAGGACTGTTCAGTAATTTGTTGTTACCACTTGGGTTAGGGCTAAATTTGTGTGCTCTTGACAGGTTTCTGGATTACCTGTCGGATCTGTGTGTGTCGAATAACGTGGCCATTCCAGTGACCCAGGAGCTTATCTGCAAGTGTGTGCTGGAGCCCAAGAATCAGGACATCCTCATCAAGACAGAGTAAGCCACCTTTAAGACACACGCACACACACACACACACTCACACTCACACCGAACACACACGCCCGGGGATTCTAGGTTTATGAGGGTTTATGGTCACAGACGGCGAGTTCCCAAGGATATACCACACCCCTCGGGGTACCTGGAGGAGTACGCGGAGGAGGACGAAGTGTGGCTGGTCTGGACCGATAAGACCAACGAGAAGCAGGAGAAGAGCATCCGGCTGCTGGCTCAGGAGGCCCGGCAAGGCAATGCCCACGACGAGAACGTGCTGACTTACTACAGGTACACCTGTGCACGTACCCACTCCTTTTTACAGCTACATCTGTTCCAGTATCTGCTCTTTACTACAGGTACACCTGCAGATGTACCTGCTGCTTTTTACAGTTATACCTGTACAAGTATCTACTCTTTACTGCTGGTACACCTACACAATTGCATGATCCTTTCTACAGGTACTCCTGTACAGGAATGTGTTAATGTGAGAGCCCCTCTCCAGGTGCACACAGAGTAGCGGTCTGATTAACGCCGAACCCTTCCTCAGGTACCAGCTGAAGTTGTTTGCTCGGATGTCTCTGGACCGGCAGTACCTGGCTATCGATGAGATCTCCAAGCAGCTGGACGTGGAGCTGATCTTCCTGTGCATGATGGACGAGACGCTGCCCTACGACCTCCGGGCCTCCTTCTGCCATCTCATGCTGCACACGCATGTGGACCGTGACCCCCAGGAGCTGGTCACGCCCGTCAAATTCGCCCGACTCTGGACCGAGATCCCGACCTCCATCTCCATCAAAGAGTAAGTCATCACCCAGCCATTTCAGCTCTGATCGGTCTGGGGAAAGTAGCGGTTAGCGCTGGCTCTTATCTGTCTGAAAATATTATTAAACCATAAGTTGCCCCTCCCTGTGATAAATGATTTACAGCCCATATTTGTGACGGGTGCTGGAGAAAAGGTCCGCAAGTCGCAAATCTTGAAATCGCGCTAGGAGGCAAAAAAGGTTTTTTAATTTTTTTTTTACTGTTTTCCTTTTTTTCATATTACGAAAGTTAAAGTGTTGAAGAAGTCACTCAATAGAATAAACAACATTTTTAGGGTCACTAAATACTTATAATTTGTCAGCAAATTCGGCTTGTTTTAGTGATTCTTACAGCCGGGTTTTGGAGGCGTGATGGGGGTGCAGTTTAATTAGCATGTTTGATTTTGTTGGCTATTGTCACTTTGTTTCAGTCAAGCCACCGCCCATAAATAAAGCCGTGTGGTAGTAGCCTATGTTTGTTTACTCTGTGAGGTTGCTACAATGGCGGATGCTCAATCAGTAGGTGAGAGTATAAGCTTTCTAATGATGTATAACATGTCTAATTTTGCTTTTGGAATAGCGTTTTATAGGTTAGCGTAACCGAACATTTTCTTACCATGGCATTCGCTCTATATATGGTAGCATTAAAAGACGTTGCACCTAACGAAACAGTGTCAACGATTTTTCGTAATTCCTTGGAAAATACCATTATTATTGAGGACTTCTGGGCATAACTAAGCCATATGTTTGCTGATAGACCTAACATCGTTTTCTGGAGCAAAACAGAAGCGGATAGAGCTGTCATTGATTTACTGTCTGTGTCTCCATCTACTGAACATAGATAAGATTTCATCATTGCTATGTAAGTATTACTGCTCAAAATATTTCGGTCTTATACGTTATTTTAGAAATTGAGTGTCTTTAAATAGGTTAGTGGTATTATGTAATGTTGAAATTATATCTATGTTTCATCTTAAACCTTCATAAGGAGCTCATATGCTTTACAATGGACAAAAAGCATTATATTCCTTTTTGGAGAGATCTTGGATTTGTTTCTGGACCCTTAGCTATTTTAGACCAGTGTTAATAATTTAGACATTTTGGGTAGATTTGGAGATGCTGGGTACACTGCTCAGTTTTTGCTTCATAGATCTTTAGTAGTTCTACATATCCACCCTTAGATTTTATGAACTTGTGGTCAAGAAGTTTTTGATCCAGGCCATACTTTAACCCGCAATCTCACAGTATTTCATTGCGAACTAAAAAAGGAGCAAATTCATTTTAGATATTTTGCCTTGACCATTGCATTTGTGGCACTTTATTTCTTACAAAATTATGAATATAAAGTAATCTAAGCTAGTATTATAAATGGTACAAATGTATTGCTTCATTTAAGACATTTTTCTAGTCTCTGTGGTGTTCACATCTGTTGTTATGAAGCTTTAAATATGGTAATCCCTAAATTGACAAGGATTTACAGGTACTCTAGCGGGGGAGTGGTTTGGGGTGAAGTTAACTAGCTATTGTTCCCACCCATTATCTCCCTGTGAGAAGTGTGAAAAGTTCAAGATCATTCAAGGGGATTTTCTCTGCTACTTGATTGTAGGAGTACCAACATTCAAATAAGCATATCTTCTTCAACTATTTTCAGATTTCAATGTATGACACATCATTTGAAAGTTTATAAAAAACTGAAAAATGACCTTGCCCTACTTGAGGACCAAAACACCAGCACCTGTCACATATACAAAATTTTTGGCTCGTCCAAAATCAAAAAAGAACCAATGTCCTAACCTTTCTTTAACCTGCTGAACACAGCCGTAAACTTGCCTCGACCCTCAGACTTATCGTTTTCATAACCCTAACCCTAAGTTGAGCCCTAAAACGTAATTGAAGCCATAGGAACTTTTGAAAACATGTGATTACTCATTTAAAATTGTGGAAAAACTAAGTCAAGACTGTGAATTCCATAGTACAAATGCTAAAAAATATATTTGAGGCCTTTAAAAAAAAATGTTTTCCCTGAAAAAATATGTATTCCATATCTTGGTATGGTCATAGGTACCTATACTAGTATGTACAAAATTTTTGGCTCGTCCAAAATCAAAAAAGAACCAATGTCCTAACCTTTCTTTAACCTGCTGAACTCAGCCGTAAACTTGCCTCGACCCTCAGACTTATCGTTTTCATAACCCTAACCCTAAGTTGAGCCCTAAAACGTAATTGAAGCCATAGGAACTTTTGAAAACATGTGATTACTCATTTAAAATTGTGGAAAAACTAAGTCAAGACTGTGAATTCCATAGTACAAATGCTAAAAAATATATTTGAGGCCTTAAAAAAAAATGTTTCCCTGAAAAAATATGGATATTTCCATATCTTGTTACGGTCATAGGTACCTATACTAGTATATACAAAATTTTTGGCTCGTCCAAAATCAAAAAAGAACCAATGTCCTAACCTTTCTTTAACCTGCTGAACACAGCCGTAAACTTGCCTCGACCCTCAGACTTACGTTTTCATAACCCTAACCCTAAGTTGAGCCATAAAACGTAATTGAAGCCATAGGAACTTTTGAAAACATGTGATTACTCATTTAAAATTGTGGAAAAACTAAGTCAAGACTGTGAATTCCATAGTACAAATGCTAAAAAATATATTTGAGGCCTTAAAAAAAAAATGTTTTCCCTGAAAAATATGATATTTCCATATCTTGTTATGGTCATAGGTACCTATACTAGTATATACAAAATTTTTGGCTCGTCCAAAATCAAAAAAGAACCAATGTCCTAAGCTTTCTTTAACCTGCTGAACACAGCCGTGAACTTGCCTCGACCCTCAGACTTATCGTTTTCATAACCCTAACCCTAAGTTGAGCCCTAAAACGTAATTGAAGCCATAGGAACTTTTGAAAACATGTGATTACTCATTTAAAATTGTGGAAAAATAAGTCAAGACTGTGAATTCCATAGTACAAATGCTAAAAAATACATTTGAGGCCTTAAAAAAAAAAAAGGTTTCCCTGAAAAAATATGTTTATATTCCATATCTTGTTATGGTCATAGGTACCTATACTAGTATATACAAAATTTTTGGCTCGTCCAAAATCAAAAAAGAACCAATGTCCTAACCTTTCTTTAACCTGCTGAACACAGCCGTGAACTTGCCTCGACCCTCAGACTTATCGTTTTCATAACCCTAACCCTAAGTTGAGCCCTAAAACGTAATTGAAGCCATAGGAACTTTTGAAAACATGTGATTACTCATTTAAAATTGTGGAAAAACTAAGTCAAGACTGTGAATTCCATAGTACAAATGCTAAAAAATATATTTGAGGGCTTAAAAAAAAAAAATGTTTCCCCTGAAAAAATATGTATATTTCCCATATTTTGTTATGGTCATAGGTACCTATACTAGTATATACAAAATTTTTGGCTCGTCCAAAATCAAAAAAGAACCAATGTCCTAACCTTTCTTTAACCTGCTGAACACAGCCGTAAACTTGCCTCGACCCTCAGACTTATCGTTTTCATAACCCTAACCCTAAGTTGAGCCCTAAAACGTAATTGAAGCCATAGGAACTTTTGAAAACATGTGATTACTCATTTAAAATTGTGGAAAAACTAAGTCAAGACTGTGAATTCCATAGTACAATGCTAAAAAACATATTTGAGGACTTAAAAAAAAAATGTTTTCCCTGAAAAAATATGTATATATTTCATATCTTGTTATGGTCATAGGTACCTATACTAGTATATACAAAATTTTTGGCTCGTCCAAAATCAAAAAAGAACCAATGTCCTAACCTTTCTTTAACCTGCTGAACACAGCCGTAAACTTGCCTCGACCCTCAGACTTATCGTTTTCATAACCCTAACCCTAAGTTGAGCCCTAAAACGTAATTGAAGCCATAGGAACGTTTGAAAACATGTGATAACTCATTTAAAATTGTGGAAAAACTAAGTCAAGACTGTGAATTCCATAGTACAAATCCTAAAAAAATATATTTGAGGCCTTAAAAAAAAAAATGTTTTCCCTGAAAAAATATGTATATTTCCCATATCTTGTTACGGTCATAGGTACCTATACTAGTATATACAAAATTTTTGGCTCGTCCAAAATCAAAAAATAACCAATGTCCTAACCTTTCTTTAACCTGCTGAACACAGCCGTAAACTTGCCTCGACCCTCAGACTTATCGTTTTCATAACCCTAACCCTAAGTTGAGCCCTAAAACGTAATTGAAGCCATAGGAACTTTTGAAAACATGTGATTACTCATTTAAAATTGTGGAAAAACTAAGTCAAGACTGTGAATTCCATAGTACAAATGCTAAAAAATATATTTGAGGCCTTAAAAAAAAAAGTTTTCCCTGACAAAATATGTATATATTCCATATCTTGTTATGGTCATAGGTACCTATACTAGTATATACAAAATTTTTGGCTCGTCCAAAATCAAAAAAGAACCAATGTCCTAAGCTTTCTTTAACCTGCTGAACACAGCCGTGAACTTGCCTCGACCCTCAGACTTATCGTTTTCATAACCCTAACCCTAAGTTGAGCCCTAAAACGTAATTGAAGCCATAGGAACTTTTGAAAACATGTGATTACTCATTTAAAATTGTGGAAAAATTAAGTCAAGACTGTGAATTCCATAGTACAAATGCTAAAAAATATATTTGAGGCCTTAAAAAAAAAAATGTTTTCCCTGAAAAAATATGTATATTTCCCATATCTTGTTATGGTCATAGGTACCTATACTAGTATATACAAAATTTTTGGCTCGTCCAAAATCAAAAAAGAACCAATGTCCTAACCTTTCTTTAACCTGCTGAACACAGCCGTGAACTTGCCTCGACCCTCAGACTTATCGTTTTTATAACCCTAACCCTAAGTTGAGCCCTAAAACGTAATTGAAGCCATAGGAACTTTTGAAAACATGTGATTACTCATTTAAAATTGTGGAAAAACTAAGTCAAGACTGTGAATTCCATAGTACAAATGCTAAAAAATATATTTGAGGCCTTAAAAAAAAAAATGTTTTCCCTGAAAAAATATGTATATTTTCCATATCTTGTTATGGTCATAGGTACCTATACTAGTATATACAAAATTTTTGGCTCGTCCAAAATCAAAAAAGAACCAATGTCCTAAGCTTTCTTTAACCTGCTGAACTCAGCCGTAAACTTGCCTCGACCCTCAGACTTATCGTTTTCATAACCCTAACCCTAAGTTGAGCCCTAAAACGTAATTGAAGCCATAGGAACTTTTGAAAACATGTGATTACTCATTTAAAATTGTGGAAAAACTAAGTCAAGACTGTGAATTCCATAGTACAAATGCTAAAAAATATATTTGAGGCCTTAAAAAAAAATGTTTTCCCTGAAAAAATATGTATATATTCCATATCTTGTTATGGTCATAGGCACCTATACTAGTATATGTGACGGGTGCTGGAGAAAAGGTCCGCAAGTCGCAAATCTTGAAATCGCGCTAGGAGGCAAAAAAGGTTTTTTAATTTTTTTTTACTGTTTTCCTTTTTTTCATATTACGAAAGTTAAAGTGTTGAAGAAGTCACTCAATAGAATAAACAACATTTTTAGGGTCACTAAATACTTATAATTTGTCAGCAAAGTCGGCTTGTTTTTGTGATAAACTCTTCTTTAGTCTACCTTCATAGAAACGAAGTTCTGTCCGCTCTTCAGTGTTGTTCTACCTTTTATTGCACGTAACGCGTTTCAACAAACTCCAGCATACAACCTCATGTTTTCAATCTCTCTCGTACTCCAACACTTTTCCGCACCGTCGTAACTGACGTAACTGACGTAACTGTCCTAACAATCTTATTACAGTTTTAGTGATTCTTACAGCCGGGTTTTGGAGGCGTGATGGGGGTGCAGTTTAATTAGCATGTTTGATTTCGTTGGCTATTGTCACTTTGTTTCAGTCAAGCAACCGCCCATAAATAAAGCCGTGTGGTAGTAGCCTATGTTTGTTTACTTTGTGAGGTTGCTACAATGGCGGATGCTCAATCAGTAGGTGAGAGTATAAGCTTTCTAACGATGTATAACATGTCTAATTTTGCTTTTGGAATAGCGTTTTATAGGTTAGGGTTAGGGTTAGGGTAACCCTAACCGAACATTTTCTTACCATGGCATTCGCTCTATATATGGTAGCATTAAAAGACGTTGCACCTAACGAAACAGTGTCAACGATTTTTCGTAATTCCTTGGAAAATACCATTATTATTGAGGACTTCTGGGCATAGCTAAGCCATATGTTTGCTGATAGACCTGACATCGTTTTCTGGAGCAAAACAGAAGCGGATAGAGCTGTCATTGATTTACTGTCTGTGTCTCCATCTACTGAACATAGATAAGATTTCATCATTGCTATGTAAGTATTACTGCTCAAAATATTTCGGTTATATACGTTATTTTAGAAATTGAGTGTCTTTAAATACGTTAATGGTATTATGTAATGTTGAAATTATATCTATGTTTCATCTTAAACCTTCATAAGGGGCTCATATGCTTTACAATGGACAAAAAGCATTATATTCCTTTTTGGAGAGATCTTGGATTTGTTTCTGGACCCTTAGCTATTTTAGACCAGTGTTAATAATTTAGACATTTTGGGTAATTTTGGAGATGCTGGGTACACTGCTTAGTTTTTGCTTCATAGATCTTTAGTAGTTCTACATATCCACCCTTAGATTTTATGAACTTGTGGTCAAGAAGTTTTTGATCCAGACCATGTATACTTTAACCCGCAATCTCACAGTATTTCATTGCGAACTAAAAAAGGAGCAAATTCATTTTAGATATTTTGCCTTGACCATTGCATTTGTGGCACCACTCTGTGGTGGTCACATCTGGAATTACGAAGCTTTAAATATGGTAATCCCTAAATGGACAAGGATTTACAGGTACTCTAGCGGGGGAGTGGTTGGGGTGGAGTTAACTAGCTATTGTTCCCACCTATTATCTCCCTGTGAGAAGTGTGAAAAGTTCAAGATCTTTCAAGGGGATTTTCTCTGCTACTTGATTTTAAGAGTACCAACATTCAAATAAGCATATCTTCTTCAACTATTTTCAGATTTCAATGTATGACACATCATTTGAAAGTTTATAATCTGCACTTTCATAATCTGTAAAAAACTGAAAAATGTCCTTGCCCTACTTGCGGATCTAAACACCAGCACCTGTCACATTTGGTCTCTGCTTGGCCATGATGAGAGTGCATTCTTCTAGCTCTGTCTGTGTTGTGGTTAGCGCAGAGTTATTCATCCAGATGACCAGACACCCCTTTTTCCTCTTCTCTGTCAGTGAGAAAACTTACACTTAGCTGGTCTTTTATGGCTAATCCTGCAGTGTGATCCTGTATGGCTGGTTCTTTACAGTGATTCTGTATGGCTGGTCCTGTATGCTGTGTGCTGTATGGCTGATCCTGTATGATTGATCTTGTATGGTTGGCTCTGTAATATTTACACCCCATTTAATACAAGCATTAGTACTTTTCTTCAAAAGCAAAGCTTGGTGGATTCAATATTAAGCGTAAGCTCTTGCTTGGTTTTAGCTGTTAGTCAAAGGTGTGGACTGTGGATGCATATGAGTCTGCTTGTGTGATTGGAGCGCTGGTCTTGCCTCAATGTTGGTCTTACTCTCTCTTACCCTCTCTCAGCTATGACTCCAACATGGACGACTCTCGTGACAACAAAAAGAACAAGTTTGCCAACACCATGGTCTTCATGGAGGAATACCTGAACAACGTGCTGAATGATGACCTGCCTTTCGCTAATGAGGAGAAGAACAAGCTTACCTATGAGGTAGGGCTGACGGATTCCTCAAATTTGCATTAAAATTGAAATTTTCAATGCGTGGTTCCGCAATCGCAAAGGGCTGCAATGTCTGAAATTTTTTTCACTCTCAGTGAAGCGAAATAGAGGCATGGGTGCATCAGGCAGTCTTTGCTCGCGCAAATAACCAATCATAAGCTTCCTCCTTTACCATAGCATAGGGCGATAGCGCAGGAATGAGTCAGGTGATCAGACCATGTCTTACCTTCCCAGGTGGTGAGCTTGGCCAGGCACCTCATCTATTTTGGATTCTACAGCTTCTTTGAATTGCTGCGGTTGACCCGCACCCTGCTGGGCATCATTGACTGCGTCCCCAGCCCCATGCCAGGCAACCCAGTGTTCCAAGACGAAGGCAGCGGTGAGTGGATGGAAGGTGGGGTGGGGGAGGGGGTCCTGTTTTTTTAGGCTATTAGGGACTGGGAGACAGAGTGAAAAAGCATATACAGAAAAGAAACATACTGTACTGAGGTGTAAGAGAGGGAGAAGGAAACTGAGAAACGGTTTTAGGAAAAGAGCAGGATAAGGGGGTATAGATAATTGATGGATGGATCTACTAATTGGATGCGTTAGTGTGCTAATGTCTTAAATCTTTCAACTTATGAGTACATGTGCTTCTTGGGAAAAAATGTTAGCCTATAGCCCTGGGGAGACAGACTGAGACAAACTGAGAAGCGTTGCTCCTCTCCAGGGAAGAACATGAAGCGTTCCATACACGGGGTGGGGCAGATGATGTCCACCATGGTGCTGAGCCGGAAGCAGTCTCTGTTCATGGGCGCGGGCCGCTCCGGCCTCAGCGTGGAGACGCCGGGACGTGGCAAGGACAGCATCGACAACCAAGACGTCACCGTCATGGACACCAAACTCAAGATCCTGGAGATACTGCAGGTCAGCTGTACTGAGAAAACAGGGCCAGGCTCATAATTACCTATTTCACTGAAGCAATGCATTCCTGACATTAAACCCCTGATTAAGAAATCATACTGCAGTTATATTCCAGTCATGACATCTGAGAGCTCTTGAGTTACGCCCCCCCCATCCCCTCACTCCCTGGGTCCCCCCCCACTCCCCTGCCTCCCCCCCCCCCCCTCTCCCTGGGTTCCTCCCATGAACAGTTCATCCTCAACGTGCGCCTGGACTACCGGCTCTCCTTCCTGCTCTCCGTCTTCAAGAAGGAGTTTGTGGAGGTGTACCCCATGGCGGACGCCGACGCTAGCATGGCCTTGGAACAAGCAGGTACTCAGCAGTGCAGAGGGGCTTCTCATTGACTCGCTTCTTACCAAGGGTGTTTCATCCTGGTCTTCAGCTTTGGGCTAGTCACCTCAGCTTTCATTGTATAGAAGTGGTGGTCAAACTCGGTCCTGGGGGACCCCTGCGCATGCTGGTTTTCGTCCAACCGCCGCAATCCCAGAATTTTAACAAGCTGTTAATTTTTCTTGATTAGGTGCTTCCATGTTTTAGAACAGGGGTCCCCAATCTTATCCAGAAAGGGCCAGTGTGGCTTTTGTTTCAACCAAGCAGTAACACACCTGATTCTACTAATCAACCACTAGAGTCTTTGCTAAGCTAGTGCGTGATTAGTAGAATCAGGTGTGTTACTGCTTGGCTGAAACAAAACCCCGAGAGGAAGATGCAGCAGTTTGGGTTGGTTGCCACATGGAGAGAGAGAGAGCGAGAGCGCACCCACACCCACAGGAAATCAAATAAACACCTTCACCCTTCCCCCCCATGGGTTCCGGTTGAAAACAGTAAACTAAAACAGTAAACTAAGATAACAGACAAAACAAAGCAAAACTAAGCGGCAGCTTTTCAGCTCGCCCCTCGTAGTTGTCTTGCTTTCCAGCTGACCAGCTCCTCCAGCTTTTCAGCTGACCAGCTCCTCCAGCTTTTCAGCTGACCAGCTCCTCCAGCTTTCCAGCTGACCAGCTCCTCCAGCTTTTCAGCTGACCAGCTCCTCCAGCTTTCCAGCTGACCAGCTCCTCCAGCTTTTCAGCTGACCAGCTCCTCCAGCTTTCCAGCTGACCAGCTCCTCCAGCTTTTCAGCTGACCAGCTCCTCCAGCTTTTCAGCTGACCAGCTCCTCCAGCTTTTCAGCGGTGGTTTCCTTTCTTTTTGCGCTCCAACAAACTTAGCCTGAAAAACCGACTCGCTGTTTTAGTGTGTGCTGCTGGTCTCGACCCTGAACTGTGGAGAGAAACACACCTTTAAGCACCTGGGCTGATTAATTAACAAAACCCAGGTGTGTGTGCTTTCCCTACCAGTCGGCTCAGCCGAGACCAATCCGCTTCTCCAGCAGACCGAATGTTACAGTGGCACATTATTCTAGTGGCATGCGTACTCATACTGGGTCAAAAAAACTGACCATTTTCAACATCGCAGGGTCTTCATCAAGGTGTAACAAAGAGCCATTCTTACACCCTGATGAACCCAGTTTATATAACCCAGCATCAGTACATATGGCACTACAATGAAAGCTTTTTAAACATTTGCCTTTGCGCCTGAACGGCAAATACTTAAAAAGCCTTCATTGTAATGGTGTGCCTGAAATTTCTAGTAAATGGAGTCTAATTTAAAGCAGATCTATCCTGTCTGCACCTCTGAATTCTGTATGATTTAGGCACAGTAACTTAGATTTTCCCCTGCCGTTCCCTGCCACCCTAACTCCTAACCCTTAACCCTTACCCCTTAGCCCTTAACCCTGACTGATGTGGTCCCTCCTCTGTTTTTGCCCAGCCACTCTGAACTTGCAGCGGATTGGAGAACAGGCAGAGGCCATGTTTGGAGTGGGGTACGTGACGATTCCAACAGATGCTTTGTTTTGTCTGGAGGACTTGTCGTTCTCCTATAAGTTCACAAAACTCACGCTTCGGCTTGGTTCAGTTTTGGTGTCATGGTTTTGGTTTGGAAAAAAACTACTGCAGCTGGTGCCAGTCCAATTTTCATGTTTTTTTTTAATTTTGAGTGTCTATAGTGCTGCATGTGTCTGTAGTGCTGTGTGTCTGTAGTGCAGTGTGATTGTGTCTGTAGTGCTGTGTGAGTTCATCTGTAGTACAGTGTGTGTCTGTAGTAATGTGTGAGTGTGTCTGTAGTACTCTGGTTGTGTCTGTAGTACAGTATGGGTGTGTGTGTAGTACAGTGTGAGTGTGTCAGTAGTACTATGTGTGTCTGTAGTGCAGTGTGAGTGTGTCATTAGTGCTGTGTGAGTGTGTCTGTAGTACAGTGCATGTCTATAGTACTGTGTGTCTGTAGTGCAGTGTGATTGTGTCTGTAGTGCTGTGTTAGTGTGTCTGTAGTGCTGTGTGAGTGTGTTTGTAGCGCTGTCTGTCTGCGGTGCTGACAGCATGTCATTATGCGCAGGAAGGGTAACAGCATTCTGGAAGTGGACGACGAGGGCGGGCGCATGTTCCTGCGCGTGCTGGTGCACCTCATCATGCACGACTACCCCCCGCTGATCTCAGGGGCCCTTCACCTGCTCTTCAAACATTTCAGCCAGAGACAGGAAGTCCTCCACACCTTCAAACAGGTACCGCGGCGCACCTGTCAGATGCTAACAGGCTCCCGAACACACGGCTTACCTTCACTTAGGTACACCTGTAATGGCCTAACAGCAGTTACAGTGGGCCTTAGCACCGTTACAGCTGACTACAGCAGGGGTCTTCAGCTTCTACCTGGCAGCCATGTTCATTTTTAAAATGGTGCCTATGGGCCAAACTGTTTCCACATACTACTTATTAATGCACGACTATAATGTATCGTACAATGGATGCCTTTTAAAAATATTATTACCTATTATACTGCTACTTATGGAAGGCACACACTGACGATGTGCAGATGTCGACCTGGACATGGTCACATGACATGGTCACAATTCACGAATCACGTGTGCGGCCAGAACGTTTCCAGGAACTTTTTTGCATTCATCGTTTTTTTCTAACCTGTATTTGTTCGTGGCTGTTTCCTCATGCAAATCACACAAATAAGATAAAATTTACAAACAGCCAGCATTCATCGTCTTATACAACTGGGATACGCACAAAAACAAAGGTCTGCACATGTGTCATCAGTCTCAAATTGTTTTTCTTGTAGGAACATTTTTAAGAACAAAAGTAAGAATAATTTAAGAAAGGTTTTGTGAATGAGGCCCAATGTGTCTGATTAAGAGTATGTCTCTTATGATTGGCTACCAGCTGAAAGATGCAGGAACACATTATTACATTGAATATAAAATGGGCACAGTGTTAGCATTTGCTAACACATTGTCCTCAACAGTTGCGCATTAATGGCAGCTTAATTTTTAAGGGTACATCGTGAATTACCAGCTCAGCCTGCACAAAACTCCCCGCCCTTTGGGGAGTTTAAATATACAGAGCAAACTCAGAGCAGCACCCATTCTCACTCCCTCTGAAACTGCTTTCAGCAGAGGTGGATTTCACACAGGTAGTCACAATGACTTTCAATGGTTCCTCCACAAATTAGAGTTCATTACTGTACATAGCAATGAGCTCGGTAGGAAAACCATGCCCATTACAAAAATGTGAATGGAGCCAAGGATTCTACAAATCTGAACCATTCTCAATTTCCCCATAAACAACCCAGTCACTTTATTCGTGAAAAACCTGACAGTACTTCAGAACATGCTAAAACACATGTAGACATTAAATAGTATTTGATCGACTTTATGCGTTATTGATATGAAATGCTGGTATTTACAGTTACTGTCTCTCATTCAGGTCCAGCTGCTGATCTCCGCTCAGGACGTGGACAGTTATAAACTGATCAAGAGTAACCTGGACCGTCTGCGCACTATGGTGGAGAAGTCCGAACTGTGGGTGGAGAAGAAGGGAATCTCCGGAGGAGGGGAAGGAAAGAAGGACAAAAAAGACAAGAAGGAGAATGCAGAGGAGGTGTGAGGGATTCACGTCTTTTATTAGCCTCAGTTTGGTGGTGTCATAGATTTTCAAGCCAACGTTGGGTTTTTCTTGTTTTTAAGATTTCAAGAAAGCCCACAAGCTCATTCTCTAAGTATTCTGAGAGATGCACATTTACTCTGTATTATTGTCTCTGTAATATTTAATCATCCCAGTTATCTTTGGGTGCCTGTGAGCCACCTGGATTGAATACTGTATGGTGTTGCCTGTACTGTAAGAATTCCGAAGGAATAGTCCAGTCATGTGACCCGGTGTGAGGGCCAAGGCCCTCTATTGTAATTGCCTGTCTGAATCTTCACCTGTCTGTGCCAATCCCGTTGTGCTTCTCCTGCTCCAGCCTCCCTTGGAAGAACTGACTCCCAATAAAGAGAAGACGGAGAAGAACAATGAAAACTACCAAATAGTCAAAGAGGTCAGTTTGCGTGCGTTAGGATGTGTGTTAATCTGTTATTTCAGCATGTCTGCAGGGACCTGTCCCGTTTCTACAGACCTTGCTTACATGTCTTCATAACATGCCAGTTATCGAAAGGATTAGCAGATTAGTTGTGTAATTTCCTGTGACTGTTGGGACATATAAGGATATTTCTTCCTCTGTGCAGTCATCCCTAAATACCCAGAGAATGTGGCTGCACGGCTGTTATTTTTTTGGCCGATTTAAGAGACGCTCCAGTGGTTGGCATTGGAAGTGGGAGCCAACCTAAACCCTACGCGTGTAATGCTAAATGTGACTACAGATGCATATACAGTATATTGTATTGAAGCTAAATAAAACATCGACTTTCATTACCCTGATTATGTAAATGAACTGTCAGGACGAGAAAAGGCACTTAATACTCTTAGGCTCTTCCTCTGAACAAATGCCAGGGGTGTCAAACTCTGCTGTGTCTGCAGTTTCTTCTGGATTTTGTGGTTTTTTCTCAGTCGGCAGCTAATTTAAGTTAAAAAGTGTATGTGGATTCTTTAGCCAATTCATGATATGAACAAAGGGCTCAAGTCCTGAAACTCAGCAGCAGCTGCAGTGGGCCTTCAGAAGTGGAAGTAATCTCACAGGCGCTGCGACCCTCCAGGACTGCTCTAACTTCTGTTAGCGTACATGCCCTGGGTCTGGCTCCGATACACTGCTTTTCACTTTTCATTCGTTGTATTTCACTTTTCTTTGAAAAGCATTGGTGTGAATTGGCCATGGTGCAGACAGGGACACAGAAGAACGGGGTTCTGAATGAGCAGGTCTGGGTTGAGGATGAGGGTTGCAGGTTGCAGGTTTCAGGTCTGGGTTGAGATTGAAGGTTCTGAATGAGCAGGTCTGGGTTGAGGATGAGGGTTGCAGATTGCAGGTGCTGAATGAGCAGGTCTGGGTTGAGGATGAAGGTTGCAGGTTGCAGGCCTTTAATGAGCAGGTCTGGGTTGAGGATGAGGGTTGCAGGTTGCAGGTCTGGGTTGAAGATGAATGTTGCAGGTTGCAGGTGTTTAATGAGCAGGTCTGGGTTGAGGATGAAGTTGCAGATAGTAGGTCTGGGTGAGCATCTCTGTGCTGAGGATGAGGGCTGTGCTCTCTTGCAGATCCTGGAGCGCTTGAATAAGATGTGCAGCTCGGGGGTGTGGAAGAAGCAGCAGAGGCTCCTGAAGAACATGGGGGCGCACAAGGTGATGCTCGACCTACTGCAGGTGTCCTACGACAAGGTAAGAGCGCTCAGAGTCTCATGCTGATGGCATTCTCCTGCTGCAGCTGTTTGCTCTTCACATATAACAGAGCCCCGAAAAATACACTAATCATGGATTACAATGTTGAATGGTAAAAAGTAGTAATAAATGTACAATCCAATTCAGAAAAGACTAACAATGTCCTGTATCTCATTTGGGCCATGCAGAGCCTCTTTGCTATTCTAACTGTATGGGCAGCCCAGTATTCAGCATATTTACATTTAGAGCATTAAATTCCATAGTCCAGCTGACCTCTTTCAACAGTCACTGCAAGAATCAGCCTGTCCATAAGAAACTATAGCTTACTGCTACTAACACTTACTAACACTTATCAGGGTGATCATCTCGCTGTCTCCCTCCCTCTCTATCTCTCTCTCTCTCTTTCTGTCTCTCGCCCTCTCAGAATGATGCAAAAATGCAGGAGATCATAAAGTACACCCACCATTTCCTGCAGAAGTTCTGCACAGGAAATGCAGAGAACCAGGCCCTCCTCCACAAACACTTGAACCTCTTCCTGAACCCAGGGGTGAGTAGGTGTGGTTCGGGAGGAGACGTAACAAACCCCGGACTGCTCGAAATGCTGGAGCTCACCGAGCATAAGAAGAGAAACATGCACAATGACAACAGCAGGCCATTCAGCCCATCTAGGTCCATCAGTTTCCTGTAAACCAGGGACTACTCAGCACTGCAGTGACTATCTCACCCTCATTGGAACGATTGAACGCCACTAGAAAGATTTAGCAATTTAGTCACCGTTCACAACTGTCTCTCATGCAGTTTATTTCCTTTCTCAGTCTTCTGGTAAGGTGTGAGACCACAAAGATGTGATTAGAATGTTCTTTACTGAACATTCTAATGCTGATGTAACAATCTCTACTGGCAATTGAAAGCAATGGAGTTCAAGAACACTGACTTTCCAAAAAAAGCATTTGAAAAAGCCTACCCTTCAAAGGGTTAACCCAGTCAATGTTCCTGTCATCCCATGCTATCGGCTAACCTTTTTTCCTCCTTCCTCCTCTCTCCCATCTCTCTTCCTCCTCCTTCTCCTCATCTCCCCTCGCACTCTTCCTCGTCCCTGCCCTGCTCCTCCTCCTCCTCCTCACGCAGCTCCTGGAGGCGGAGACAGTGCAGCACGTTTTCAGCAACAACTACCAGCTGTGCACGGAGATCAGCGAGGCTGTGCTGCAGCACTTCATCCATTGCTTGGCCACGCACGGCCGCCACGTTCAATACCTCAACTTCCTGCACACCATCATCAAGGCAGAGGGGAAGTACGTCAAGAAGTGCCAGGACATGATCATGACGGAGGTGAGAGCAGCGCACAGAGAACCTTCTCTCGTATTCCTTTATGGGAAGTCATCATTTGTTGCCATGGCTTCCTGCTGAAAATTCCAGCTTAAACCAGCCTAAACTGGTCAAGTTGGTTTAAGCCGTGTTTTCGACACTTTTAGCTGGTACCGACCAACTGACCACCCTATAGTCAGCTTGTCCACCGGTTTGGCCGCCAGCTTACTCTACCAGCTTAACCAGCTTTGACCAGCCCCAGACCAGCTTTGACCAGACACAGATCAGCTATGACTAGCTGAAATCATTGGAAACACAGCTAAAACCAGCTTAGAATTCCACCCGGTCTTAGTTGGAATTTTCAGCTGGGCTGTTGCCTCTCTGCTTTTCTCTAGAAGAGCCAAAACGCTGTGGCTTTGATGCCCATTTGTGTTACATGAAACCAGTAAAGAATGAGAAAGTCGCATTATCAAATGTACGGTATTATTTTTTGTCCGTGTTGGACATGACACTATACCAGTGGCCTGCAGCAGTTTTACATCAGTATGGATCTGGTGTGCAGCCATAGTTAACCTGTTCCTCTCGCTGTCGCAGCTGACCAACGCTGGTGAGGACGTGGTGGTCTTCTACAACGACAAGACCTCCTTTGCCAAAATGCTGGAGCTGATGGCGGAGTCGCGGGAGGGGGTGCAGGAGCACAGCCCCCTGCGGTACCACATCTCCCTGGTGGAGCTGCTGGCCGCCTGCGCGGAGGGGAAGAACGTCTACACCGAGATCAAGTGCACCTCGCTGCTGCCCCTAGAGGACGTGGTGAGAGTCGTCACGCACGAGGACTGCATCACTGAGGTAAACCCCGGTCCGTCCACCATTACCGCCTCAACAGACGCAACCTATTTTCAGCACTGAGATCGAATAGCCATACTGGGATTTGATTTCCTTTCGATCAATTCAACCGTTTTATTCCCCATTCCTTTTTTCAGTTATCTGTGAATTACGCTGATGCGTGGATTATTGACTTTCATTGAAAAGCTAAGGATAGCTCATTGACTTTCACAGAATGTTTGTCTACCTAACTTAACTACTGATCTTGGAGCAATTTGTGTTTTAATTTACTCATGTTGAGCAAGCTAGTTAGAGTATTTAGATTTTTGAATATTTTGATCAATAAACAACACAAATGTCAGACACCGAGAAATAATTGCCTCAAAGAAACAGGAGTAATTATTTTGTTGTGGTTCAAGTCTGGGACATCGCCCCTTGTAATCTTAAAAAAAGGACCATGGAAAAATATGTGGTTTATAGAAAACAGGGAACACATTTTACAATAACAAATACAGGTAAAGGTGCATGAATTCAATGAAAGTGCATAAAGACAGAGATTGGCAGTGCATCATAGCTATGCCTTAGCATGGTTATTTTTAAATATTTTAAAGATAAGAATCCTGCATAGTATGCCTTTAAATGGAATGTGGCATTCATTTCAAATGAGCTGTCCCTATTCAATACAAAATTGTGTTAATCTGTAGTATGACAGAAATGGCATTTATAACGTGCTTGTTAGCTGATGCTAGGTGATGTCTTGTGTAGGTGAAGATCGCCTATGTGAATTTTGTGAACCACTGCTATGTGGACACAGAGGTGGAGATGAAAGAGATCTATACCAGCAATCACATCTGGAAGATGTTTGAGAACTTCACTGTGGACATGGCCAGGGTAAGTGTTTTCATTTTCACAAAAAAATAAAGAATGATTCACACTGGTGAGGCTCATTTTGCTTGGTGCACAGTGAGAATGATTCACACTGGTCAGGCTCATTTTGCTTGATGCACAGTGAGAATGATTCACACTGGTCAGGCTCATTTTGCTTGATGCACAGTGAGAATAATTCACACTGGTGAGGCTCATTTTGCTTGGTGCACAGTGAGAATGATTCACACTGGTGAGGCTCATTTTGCTTGGTGCACAGTGAGAATGATTCACACTGGTCAGGCTCATTTTGCTTGGTGCACAGTGAGAATGATTCACACTGGTCAGGCTCATTTTGCTTGGTGCACAGTGAGAATGATTCACACTGGTCAGGCTCATTTTGCTTGGTGCACAGTGAGAATGATTCACACTGGTCAGGCTCATTTTGCTTGGTGCACAGTGAGAATGATTCACACTGGTCAGGCTCATTTTGCTTGGTGCACAGTGAGAATGATTCACACTGGTGAGGCTCATTTTGCTTGATGCACAGTGAGAATGATTCACACTGGTGAGGCTCATTTTGCTTGGTGCACAGTGAGAATGATTCACACTGGTGAGGCTCATTTTGCTTGGTGCACAGTGAGAATGATTCACACTGGTGAGGCTCATTTTGCTTGATGCACAGTGAGAATGATTCACACTGGTGAGGCTCGTTTTGCTTGGTGCACAGTGAGAATGATTCACACTGGTGAGGCTCGTTTTGCTTGATGCACAGTGAGAATGATTCACACTGGTGAGGCTCGTTTTGCTTGGTGCACAGTGAGAATGATTCACACTGGTGAGGCTCGTTTTGCTTGGTGCACAGTGAGAATGATTCACACTGGTGAGGCTCATTTTGCTTGGTGCACAGTGAGAATGATTCACACTGGTGAGGCTCATTTTGCTTGGTGCACAGTGAGAATGATTCACACTGGTGAGGCTCATTTTGCTTGGTGCTCAGTGAGAATGATTCACACTGGTCAGGCTCATTTTGCTTGGTGCACAGTGAGAATGATTCACACTGGTCAGGCTCATTTTGCTTGGTGCACAGTGAGAATGATTCACACTGGTCAGGCTCATTTTGCTTGGTGCACAGTGAGAATGATTCACACTGGTCAGGCTCATTTTGCTTGATGCACAGTGAGAATGATTCACACTGGTGAGGCTCGTTTTGCTTGGTGCACAGTGAGAATGATTCACACTGGTCAGGCTCATTTTGCTTGGTGCACAGTGAGAATGATTCATACTGGTGAGGCTCATTTTGCTTGATGCACAGTGAGAATGATTCACACTGGTGAGGCTCGTTTTGCTTGGTGCACAGTGAGAATGATTCACACTGGTGAGGCTCATTTTGCTTGGTGCACAGTGAGAATGATCCACACTGGTGAGGCTCATTTTGCTTGGTGCACAGTGAGAATGATTCACACTGGTGAGGCTCATTTTGCTTGGTGCACAGTGAGAATGATTCACACTGGTGAGGCTCATTTTGCTTGGTGCTCAGTGAGAATGGTTCACACTGGTGAGGCTCATTTTGCTTGGTGCACAGTGAGAATGGTTCACACTGGTGAGGCTCATTTTGCTTGGTGCACAGTGTGAATGGTTCCTTTCTCTCCTCTTGCAGGTGTGTGCCAAGCGGGAGAAGCGCTTCTCAGACCCGGTACTGGAGAAATACGTCATTAATGTGGTGTTAGATACCATCAGTGCCTTCTTCAGCTCTCCCTTCTCTGAAAACAGCACCTCTCTGCAGGTGAGTGTCCTGGGTCTCCGACAGACGCTGTTATTGTTATTATTATTATTATTAGTATTAGTACTAGTTGTTGTAGTAGTTGTAGTAGTAGTAACAGTCGTAGTAGTAACAGCAGAAGTAGTAGTAGTAACAGCAGTAGTTATAGTAGTAGTAGTATCTGTAGCAGCAGTAGTAGCAATAGTCAGGAGGGTCGTAGTGGGGGGAAAAGTGGGACTGACTGCCCAGGGCCCGAATGGGGGGAGGGCCCTCGAAAAGCCTGGAATGATGCGTGAGAGACATGGATCAAGAGAGGAAGGGGGCCCACAGAGACTGCTTATGTATAGGGCCCAGAATTTTGTGCTACACCCCTGGCAATAGTAGTAGTAGTAGTAGCAGCAGTAGTAATAGTAGTAGTAGTAGTTGTAGTAACAGTAGTAATAGTAGTAGCAGTAGCAGTAGTAGCAGTAGTAGTAGCAGTAGTAGTAATAGTAGCAGCAGTAGTAGTAGCAAGCGTAGCAGTTGTAGTAGTAGTAGTAGCAATAGTAGCAGTAGTAGTAGTAGCAATAGTAGCAGCAGTAGTAGTAGCAATAGTAGCAATAGTAGCAGTAGCAGTAGCAGTAGCAGTAGCAGTAGTAGTATTATGAGACGTGTTCATTATAAAATGACAGTCTAAGTAAAGAAGAGTGTACTAACAGGCAGGGCAGAAGAGCAGGACCATACGCATGGCCTAACCTGCCCAGTCAGGCGCCTTTGAGAATAAGCAGAGCCACGTCTGACCAGTAGGCATGGGCAGCATGGCAGCATCATGCTTATGCGATGGTAGATGCTGCACACTGTTGCTACAGAAAGAATTAGGGAGAAGGGAGTGTACTATAATGGTGCACTTGGGGAGAGGACGTGGTGGTCCTTAATTTGGCTTTGTACTCCACAATTTTGGATTTGTAATCAAGAAATTCAGATGTGGCCAAAGTGCACATACTCAACTTTTACTTAAGGGTGCTTTTTCAAACACTTTTGGTTTTAAGCATGTAGAAATTACAGCACATTTTATACATAGCCCCCCCCCCCCACCATTTCATGGCATCACTGTTTATCCCTCTCTCCCTCTCTGTCTCTGGCCAGACTCACCACACCATCCTGATTCAGCTCCTGCAGTCCAGCTTGCGACTGCTGGACTGCCCCTGGGTCCAGCAGCAGCAGCGCACCCTGGTGGAGGCCTGCATTCGAACCCTGGCCACTACAGGTGAGCGTGCGGCGTGCCGGTGGAACCGGGGGGGGAGGGGTGCTTCTCCTGCCTACCACTCTTCCATCATCATTTCACTCTTTAAATGGAATTTCAGTTGTTTTTTTTAGAAGTGCAGATGAGTGATTTAAATGCTGTTTTGGAGTTACTCAAAAGTGTTTTTGTTTCTTTAGACCAGTGGTGTCAAACTCGTTGCCATGGAGGGCCGTGTGTATGCAGGTTTTCATTCCAACCAATTAATGCTGCCTTAATTGAGTCCAATTACTCATTCAGCCATATGCGTTTAACTGCATTGAAGCACAGAATATAAGAAAATTTTTATTTAGACAATGCGGTTCACCATAGACGTCGGATCACCATTGTACACAAACCTGCATCCCTAATTCAGCAAATAATTTAACTAATTATATAATCAAGATCTGAGGCTGGAATGAAAACCTGCATACACACGGCCCTCCATGGCAACGAGTTTGACACCACTGCTTTAGACCCTGAACCCATAAATGACCTGATACCCACCATTTTAAAAGCTGATAGGTTGTCAGAATCGTCACAAAAACTGTCCAAGCCAATTAAAAGCATAGGAAAACTGTTGTGATAACTTAACATTTTCAGCAAAAGGCAAAAATCAGACAAATATTGGCACTATTTCTAGGCATATTCCAAGGAAGAATACATAGTTCACAAAACAACATTGCTTTTATCCTTTCTGTATATTAAACCACGCGGAATAGCTGTTTAGCCAAAAAATATTAGTTAACTGAATCAGCGGTTTAGTTATTTCACTGTATTAACCTCTGAAACATTTGTAAGTATGATTACACCTTAATTACTTATTCAAGCCTCAAGGTGGCAGTGTCTCCCTGCTGATGTACACTCGTCAGTGTGAGCATGATCTTCAGCCGTAGTGACCCTTCGAGTTCCAGTATTAAATGTCCCTACGAACAGCTGGCAGTTACATTTCCCTACAAAATTTAGAGTATTGGAATTTTCTCTTACTTAGACGTGACACTCTCAGCTCTCTCTGGTTGCTATGAATGGCTTATTTTATTTTTTCACCTCAGAATATTTATATACAGCAGGTTATTCGTTTTAAAACACCATTCCCCTCCTCCTCAAATATCTATTTTACTATTCTTGGTGGGCATTGTACTAATACACTGCAATCAGGCACATGGTAATTCTCAAGAAACATAAACATTGCATTGGCAGTTTCGTTATGCGCTGGATTAAGTGGCTGTGAATGATTAACTGAGAAGATTGCTGAGAACTGAGGGATTGGTGTATGGGTGACTTGAACTATACTCGTGTTATATTGACCATTTGGTGGTGGGCTGAAATTACGACCCAATCTTTTCTCTAGGTCTAGGCCCTTCTCATTGCACTGTCTGTGAGAACCAGAGCGTAAGCTTTGCCCAGTTGTTCAATGACAGCCCATAATTACCGGGTCCGTGCTGTGTGCTTCACATAATAAATACGTTTCCAGAGGTCTGTGCTGTAGTATGAATAATGGTGGATTAAAAACGGTATGCTTACTTGGAAAATAATGTATACACTTCAAATTAAAATGCAATGTAAAAAAAAAAAAAAAAAAAGATTTCAGGGTTTTTGTAAGATTGATTAAATACTCCAGGAAGCCTAAAACATTACATTACCTACGTATGATCCTTCAGAGAGACTGTAAAAGTTATGTCAGTGTGTGACCTGTTCTCCCGCGTGAACAGCTACGGTCATTCCCTTATTAAATCCAGGACATGTACGCTACTGGTATCTGTGCTGAATCTGAAGGACAGGTTAAATCAATGCTTTGGATGCTGCTCCAGCGACTGTCAGTGTTCTTTGCCCTTAATAAATTAAATTAATTTAAGAATGTGATGTTATCTCAATGCTTCAACGCTTTGGCTTCTGTCTTCATGTAAAGTGTAGTATAGGTGTAGTGTAGTGGAACATAGGCGGCAGTGTAGTGTAAGGAGCTGGTCTCGTAACCTAAAGGGGTCACAGGCTTGATTTCCAGGTCAGACACTGCGTTGCACCCTTGAGCAAGGTGTAAATGTTGTGTAAGTCGATCTGGATAAGAGCGTCTGCCAAATGCCTGTAATGTAATGTAATGTAGTGTAAACATGCAGTTAATAGGCAGGGTTACTGAAGAAATCCCCTGATCTCTCCCAGCGAAGAGCCGGTCCCTCACGCTTCCCATGGACCTGGACTCCCAGATTAGCACCATGCTGAGCTCCAGCGCGCTCAGCTCCCTGACCCGCACTAACCCCAACTACAAGAGCCTGACCCGCTCCAGCCGGCCCGCTGCCCCCAACAACCCCTGGGACTACAAGAACATCATCGAGAAGCTGCAGGTCTGCTCGTTCCCTGCTAACACCAGCTGTTACACCCTATTAAACCCAAACCCCTGGGTCTATGAGAACTTCATTCAACAAACTGTGGTTGTGATCCTCTGCAGTACAGCCCTGTTCCTCTCCCTGTGTTCTAGAGCAGTACAGCCCTGTTCCTCTCCCTGTGTTCTAGTGCAGTACAGCCCTGTTCATCTCCCTGTGTTCTGCTGCAGTACAGCCCTGTTCCTCTCCCTGTGTTCTAGAGCAGTACAGCCCTGTTCCTCTCCCTGTGTTCTGGTGCAGTACAGCCCTGTTCCTCTCTCTGTGTTCTGCTGCAGTACAGCTCTGTTCCTCTCCCTGTGTTCTAGAGCAGGACAGCCCTGTTCCTCTCCCTGTGTTCTGCTGCAGTACAGCCCTGTTCCTCTCCCTGTGTTCTGCTGCAGTACAGCCCTGTTCCTCTCCCTGTGTTCTGCTGCAGTACAGCCCTGTTCATCTCTGTGTGTTCTGCTGCAGTACAGCCCTGTTCCTCTCCCTGTGTTCTGCTGCAGTACAGCCCTGTTCATCTCCCTGTGTTCTGCTGCAGTACAGCCCTGTTCCTCTCTGTGTGTTCTAGTGCAGTACAGTCCTGTTCCTCTCTGTGTGTTCTAGTGCAGTACAGCCCTGTTCCTCTCTGTGTGTTCTAGTGCAGTACAGCCCTGTTCCTCTCTGTGTGTTCTGGTGCAGTACAACCTTTTCCTCTACCTGTGTTCTGGTGCAGTACAGCCCTGTTCCTCTCCCTTTGTTCTAGTGCAGTACATCCCTGTTCCTCTCTGTGTGTTCTAGTGCAGTACAGCCCTGGTCCTCTCTGTGTCTTCTAGAGCAGTACAGCCCTGTTCCTCTCTGTGTGTTCTAGTGCAGTACAGCCCTGTTCCTCTTGTTGTATTCCAGTGCAGTACAGCCCTGTTCCTCTCCCTGTGTTCTAGTGCAGTACAGCCCTGTTCCTCTCCCTGTGTTCTAGTGCAGTACAGCCCTGTTCCTCTCCCTGTGTTCTAGAGCAGTACAGCCCTGTTCATCTCCCTGTGTTCTAGTGCAGTACAGCCCTGTTCCTCTCCCTGTGTTCTGGTGCAGTACATCCCTGTTCCTCTCCCTGTGTTCTAGAGCAGTACAGCCCTGTTCCTCTTGTTGTATTCCAGTGCAGTACAGCCCTGTTCCTCTCCCTGTGTTCTGGTGCAGTACAGCCCTGTTCCTCTCTGTGTGTTCTAGAGCAGTACAGCCCTGTTTCTCTTCCTGTGTTCTGAAGCAGTACAGCCCTGTTCCTTTCCCTGTGTTCTAGAGCAGTACAGCCCTGTTTCTCTTCCTGTGTTCTGCTGCAGTACAGCCCTGTTCATCTCCCTGTTTTCTAGAGCAGTACAGCCCTGTTCCTCTTGTTGTATTCCAGTGCAGTACAGCCCTGTTCCTCTCCCTGTGTTCTAGTGCAGTACAGCCCTGTTCCTCTCCCTGTGTTCTAGAGCAGTACAGCCCTGTTAATCTCCCTGTGTTCTAGTGCAGTACAGCCCTGTTCCTCTCCCTGTGTTCTAGTGCAGTACATCCCTGTTCCTCTCCCTGTGTTCTAGAGCAGTACAGCCCTGTTCCTCTTGTTGTATTCCAGTGCAGTACAGCCCTGTTCCTCTCTGTGTGTTCTAGAGCAGTACAGCCCTGTTTCACTTCCTGTTTTCTAGTGCAGTACAGCCCTGTTCCTCTCTGTGTGTTCTAGAGCAGTACAGCCCTGTTCCTCTCCCTGTGTTCTAGTGCAGTACAGCCCTGTTCCTCTCCCTGTGTTCTAGAGCAGTACAGCCCTGTTTCTCTTCCTGTTTTCTAGTGCAGTACAGCCCTGTTCCTCTCTGTGTGTTCTAGAGCAGTACAGCCCTGTTCCTCTCTGTGTGTTCTAGAGCAGTACAGCCCTGTTTCTCTTCCTGTGTTCTGAAGCAGTACAGCCCTGTTCCTTTCCCTGTGTTCTAGAGCAGTACAGCCCTGTTCCTCTTGTTGTATTCTAGTGCAGTACAGCCCTGTTCATCGGTGTTGCAGTACAGCCCTGTTTGTCAGTGCCTCAGTACTGACTCATTCTTATTTTCCCTCTCTCAGGATATCATTAACACCTTGGAGGATAGGCTGAATCCGCTGGTTAACGCTGAGCTGTCGGTGCTGGTGGATGTGCTGCATCGACCAGAGCTGCTGTTCCTGGAGGGAACCGATGCTCGCTCACGCTGCGAATCGGGCAGCTTCATATCCAAGTGAGTGAGTGCATAAGTGTGAGTCTGTGTGTGTGTGCGTGAGTGTGTGTGTGTGTGTGTGTATGTCTGTGTAGGTGTGCGTGTGTGTGTGCATGTGTGTGTGTGTGTGTATATATGTGTGTGTGTGTATATATATCTGTGCGTGTGTGTGTGTGTGAGAGTGTGCGCATGCATGGATTAGTTGCACCTGGGCTTAGGGTGTTGCTGTGCTATCACTGTGCTATACCTGCCTTCAGGCTGATCCAGCACACCAAGGCCCTTATGGTGTCCGAGGAGAAGCTCTGCATCAAGGTTCTCCGCATCCTGCAGGACATGCTGATCCGCACCTACAACTTTGACGAGAGGGTGAGACAGCAAACGCGTGTGGCATAGTGCCTGCATTCGGCTGTGGCAGCCTCGTACTGAGGCTGATCCTGTGAGTGTTCCATAGCTGGTATTCTGGTACTGAGGCTGATCCTGTAAGTGTTCCACAGCTGGTATTCTGGTACTGAGGCTGATCCTATAAGTGTTCCATAGCTGGTATTTTGGTACTGAGTCTGATCCTGTAGGTGTTCCATAGCTGGTATTCTGGTGCTGAGGCTGATCTTTTGATGTTCTTTTCAGGGCTTTGCACTCAGGAAGGTTCTGGTGCAGAACTATCTCTTCAGCAGCAACAACAACAAGAAAAACAGCAATAAAGTGGACCTGGTGGAGCTGGGAATGGGAGGTATGTCAGGAGTAGGGACCATACAGGGTTCGTACGGTCATGAAAAACCTGGAAAAGTCATTAATAATATTTTTTGAAAAGTTTTGGAAAAGTAATGGAAATATAGCTAAAGTTGCATCAAATACAATTGCTAATTAATCCAATCATAAAAATAGTATGTATAGTAATAAAACGTAAATTGGCACGTAACCGCGGTATTTTGGTGGTGTGAGAAGTTAATTCGGTCTGGCTCTGTTTACAGGGACGCCCAACAGGCACGTTTCTGCTAATGTAGCAGTTAGTAAACGTAGGCCCTACTGTGCCAACAATATGCCAGGGAAGTGCAGCTTCAATAATATATCAGGGCTCGAAATTAACTTTTTTACTTGGTAGCACTGGTGCTCCCAATTTCAAAAAGTTAGGAGCACCCACCAAAATGTAAGGAGCACCAACAATATATGCAATAGATTTTATTGATCAAAAACGACAATATAACATACGGTTACAATCGTTAAACTGTCACACCTAAATGTGTCGACTCTCAGGAATTGCGTGTTATGCATTCAAACGACAAAGCGCTTCTCGTCACATTAATACCGCTAATTAAATCAACCGCCAGTAAACTGCATCGGAGAAATTAGCTTTTTCAACCGGGTCGCTACCCAAAACACTATGTTAATGTTTAAAAAAAATGCTATAATCGTTCACTTCAACTTTTCTGCTTTCGATAACGCTAATAAATTGAACATAAACTTTTGTCTTCAGGTAACATAAGTAAACGCATTAGCTCTCTGTGTCGCGTGACAGTGGAGTGCTGCAAAAGGGAGTGATTGAAGGCTAATATTAACCAATTTTAAATTAGCATTAAAGGTAAGAATGTCAAGCTCACGATTGGTTAGAAGGGTCACCGTCAGCTCACAAGCGTACTAACCAGCGAATGTACAGAGGAAGAGACGTTCGACTGAAAAAAGAAAAGGTTGCACCAGAACAATTATTTGCACTCGCACAAATGCTCCCAATTACATTTCAAAGTCGCACAGATTCAATTTTGGGAGCATATGCGACCAAAATGGTCGCAATTTCGAGCCCTGTTTGAGTCATTGACAAAATGTTAAACTATTCGAATTAAAATATGAAAGAATGTATCTAAGTGTGTCTGTCTGGTGTTTATTTGTTTTAGAGAGGCACCATATGTTTCAGATGCAGACCTAATTTTACTTAGTGTTACAATAAATAATTTAAAATCGTCCCGCTGAGATAAAGTCATTTGTTTTGGTCATGGAAATTCAGTTAAAGGTTGTGGAGAAGTCATTGAAAAGTCATTGAAAATCATTGGTGAAAAAGTGTATGAACCCTGACCATAGCATTTAATTTCCTCTGGATCTTACTTTTTCATCTGTTATGTTTTTGGATTGGTTAATTTTTTGACTATTTGTCTGTTTGTGACTGCGTTAATTCTGTTCACTTTTGTTTGTGTGTGTTCGTGTGTGCGTGTGTGTGTGTGTGTGTGTGTGTGTGTGTGTGTGTGTGTGTAGCCCTGGAGGGGGATAAGGACTGGGGCGTTGTAGCAGCTGTGCAGCGTCGTCTGGACAGGGAGGGAGGCACACGGCTCTTCACTGACCTCATCATGAGCTCCAAAAATGAAAAGATCTTCCAGGAGAGCATTCAGCTGGCCATCTGTCTGCTGGAGGGCGGGAACACTGATATTCAGGCAGGAAAACCATACACACACGCTCATTATCACACGCTCATTATCACATACATACACACGCTCATTATCACACGCTCATTATCACACGTACATACACACGCTCATTATCATACACTCATTATCACACGTACACACGCTCATTATCACACACTCATTATCACACACTCATTATCACACGTACATACACACGCTCATTATCACACATACACACGCTCATTATCATACACTCATTATCACACGTACACACGCTCATTATCACACACTCATTATCACACGTACATACACACGCTCATTATCACACATACACACGCTCATTATCATACACTCATTATCACACGCTCATTATCACACACTCATTATCACACGTACATACACACGCTCATTATCACACATACACACGCTCATTATCATACACTCATTATCACACGTACACACGCTCATTATCACACATACACACGCTCATTATCACACGCTCATTATCACACGTACATACACACGCTCGTTATCACACATACACAAGCTCATTATCATACACTCATTATCACACGTTCACACGCTCATTATCACACACTCATTATCACACGTACATACACACGCTCATTATCACACATACACACGCTCATTATCATACACTCATTATCACACGTACACACGCTCATTATCACACACTCATTATCACACGTACATACACACGCTCATTATCACACATACACCTACGCCATTATCAACTTCATTAACAGACACACGTATATCACACATACACAGCTCATTATCAAGACATACACCCCATTATTCACGCCATTATTTCACTTGCTCATTTATACATTTGACTTATTAACAACCAACAGTACACAACAGTTTACTGTGACCTACCTGGGTCAATACAGTTCGCCCTGATATTGAGAGAGTGGGCCCCTAAAACCCAAAATGCACAAGATGTCCTCTCCATCCCTCACCTGTTGGGTGTCCCTTACTTTAGAACTCCTTCTACAAGCTGATGATGGGAGACAACAAGTCAGAGAAGTTCTTCAAGGTCCTCAACGACCGCATGAAGAACGCTCAGCAGGACGTCAAGGCCTCCGTGTCGGTCAACGTGGGAGAGATGACCCACAAAGCTCAGGACGGCAAGGACCTGGATGGTGAGCAGGCCAATCGCCAGAGTTTTCCTACACAGAGTGTGACTCAGGGTCTGCTGACTGCAGTCCTACCATATTTAGGTGCACCAAGTAGCCTTCCTTTTACTGCAAAACCAGTGAATGAAGAGCCTTTGACTTCATTAAAGATGCATTTAAATGTTGTAATGATGTAGCACTAATGTAGTAACTGTCTCAAAAATGTGGCCAGGGGTGGATTCCACACACGCATCCATTCATTTATTTTATAAGAACATGTTGTTTGTTTCCTCACTCTCTGTTGAATAGCCTGATGAGTGGAGAATCTCAGAATTTTGTGGAATGATCCATGATGGTGGTAACTATGGGGATTCTGGTGAACTGAGCATACAGAGATTACACATATTTCCATTAGTGCTGTTAGTGAATTATGAAGCTCTTAAGGTTCCTGTGTTGATTACTGCAGACAAATCTGGACTGCAATAAAGTTCCTCAGAATTCCTTATACTGGAGTCATGATTGAAAGGAAACTGTTATGGAATAGATCTGGTAGTGAATGCATTTCACGTATATTTGACCACTTCCTGTTTGTTGTCAAGAGCCCTTACAAATTGACCTTATGTTCAAAGTTTAGACAGTAGAGTGGGAAAACCTTGCTGTACTGATCATTTGTACAGTAATGTGGGACCTCTCCAGCAGTATAGTGCTTTTCTCCAGTGGTATGGTCTGTTTGTACACCAATATTGTCTCATGTACAGCAGTATGGTTTCTCTGTCCAATACCATAGTTTTTCTGTCCAGTAGGATGGTCTGTCTCTCCAGCAGTATAGTTCTCCTCTCCAGCAGTATTGTCTCGTACAGCAGTACGGTCTTTGTCTCCAGTAGTATAGCCTGTCTCTCCAGAAGTATAGTCTTTCTTTCCAGCAGTATGGTCTCTTTGTACAGCAGTATGGTCTTTCTCTCCAGCAGTATAGTTCCTCCCTCCAATAGTATCGTCTCATGTACAGCAGTATGGTCTTTCTCTCCAGCAGTATGGTCTCTTTGTACAGCAGTATGGTCTTTCTCTCCAGCAGTATGGTCTCTTTGTACAGCAGTATGGTTTCCTGTACAGCAGTATGGTCTTTCTCTCCAGCAGTATGGTCTCTTTGTACGGCAGTATGGTTTCCTGTACAGCAGTATGGTCTTTCTCTCCAGCAGTATGGTCTTTGTCTCGAGCAGGCACTCCTCAGATGGTGGTCCCCCTGCCTGAATCAGCGCAGTACGGCCAGGCCCCAACCCCCGCCGTGGCGCCCCTCCCTGAGCAGCGGGAGGTGGAGCTGGAGATGGGCCCCGCGGTCACCATCATGAAGCCCATCCTGCGCTTCCTGCAGCTGCTCTGTGAGAACCACAACCAGGACCTGCAGGTCAGTCCCACCTGCTGGTCTCAGGCAGCTGCTCTGTGAGAACCACAACCAGGACCTGCAGGTCAGTCCCACCTGCTGGTCTCAGGCAGCTGCTCTGTGAGAACCACAACCAGGACCTGCAGGTCAGTCCCACCTGCTGGTCCCAGGTCAGTGCTCAGCTCATGTGACAAGGTGCTGAGGCATGCACTGCTGATCTGGGGTCAGCTCAGGAACGCCTCTCAGTGTCTGAAAAAGAGCCTATAAATGTACAAATGCTTGTCAATGGTGTAGTACCCTTCAAGTATGTAAAACTGTGCCCCTAGCCAGGGATACATAAGTTATACCATTTTTGCTTGCAAAAGGTACTTCTTACCCAAATAGAACATTATTGTAGTTTGAGGGTACATTCAGTGCCCAAATAGAATATTATTGTAGTTTGAGGGTACATTTGGGCAAAATTGTTTCCCGAAGAACAGAAATGTACCTCCCCTGTACCTGTATTTCTCAGAGTGAAGGGATGGTTTGGAAAGCAGCACTTGCGCGGTGCAATTGTTGGAACGAGGACGCCCCCTTTCGCGAATCCGAAAAGCCGTTTGGTTTGACCTGTCCTCCCCTTCCTGCCGCAGAACTTCCTGCGCTGCCAGAACAACAAGACCAACTACAACCTGGTGTGCGAGACGCTGCAGTTCCTGGACATCATGTGCGGCAGCACCACGGGCGGGCTGGGCCTCCTGGGGCTCTACATCAACGAGAGCAACGTGGACCTCATCATCCAGACCCTGGAGACGCTGACCGAGTACTGCCAGGGGCCCTGCCAGGAGAACCAGGTCTGGAGCCGCACGGGGGTGGGGGCAGGGGTGGGGGGGACGTTCCGCCGCCTGCGGCTGGGAATCTGGGCTTTCAGGGTTCTACCAAAACCGGGCTGCGTTTTAGCACCTCGCTTCCTGGTCTTGTCGAGAGACGTTGCTCACTAGCGCCAGTGCGATAAGCTCCAGCATAGGTGTCTCAGCCACCAGTTTCAATGTACGTCAACAGTAACAATACGGTCAAAATACGAAGTCAGTTATTTTTTTGCTCCAGAAGATATAGTTGCAATAGGTGATTTGTCTTCGTCCAATGTGCGGATTGGTAAGTTATTGTGTTATTTGGAAAAGATTGTAATCAGTGAGTCACTGCGTGTCACTATCTCATGCGCTTAGTGGACAATAGAACTTCACGCCCATATAAGTTTGTACAACGTGGCGGCGCCCACAAACTGCACTTCCTGGGCTACAAAACGCTTTTCACCAAGCCCATGGAGAGTCAATGGGTCACGTCAAAGTGGCTTGGTCAATATTTATTGTACAGACTATGGGTTTTACAGATTTCGCTCCCCAGCTAAGCGGGGTTTGACTGAGGTCTGTCCAGGGGTGTAACCAGGACCTAAAAATACAGAGGTCAAGAGACTCGGCTGGGGCGGGGTGGAGTGGTGGGGGGGGGGGATTTAGTAGGCTGGGGTAAGAAAATATTAAAGACCATTCATTCCCCTCCTAAATGAATTGCAACTGATGTTCCCCCTAAAGAATGAAGTCTAATACAGGCTTTGAAAGGGGGCGTGAAAAAATGATACGGAGGATAGTTGGAGGCCGGGGCGCGACTGAGAATGCTCTCTCTCTCAGACGTGCATCGTGACCCACGAGTGCAACGGCATCGACATCATCACAGCCCTCATCCTGAACGACATCAGCCCTCTGTGCCGCTACCGCATGGACATGGTCCTGCAGCTGAAGGTTGGTCCAGTTTGGTCCTTACCTGAGGTGTGTCGTTCCTCTTCTCCTTACCTGAGCCGCACCTGCTCTCATCACTCCTCCTTTCTTACACCATCGCCCCATTCTTAATCCATTTGTGCTGCAAATACAGGACTAAAGAGTTTACATGTTAAATTTAAACTTCATGTTTATTTTTAAGTAGTTGGGTAGTTTGCAAAATAATATTTTCGTATAGCACTGTCACGGAGTTCTGTGCAGCACTGTAACAGAGGTCAATATTTTAACGGCGTTCAGTATTTTAACACAGAGTTCAGTCCGTGGCGGCAACCACCAGATCCTATGCTGCCCTGTGCAAGGTGAGATGTGAAGATTATTTCTCAGTGCTCTGTCTGCTGTCTCCAGGACAACGCCTCCAAACTGTTGCTGGCTCTGATGGAGAGCAGACATGACAGCGAGAACGCCGAGAGGATTCTGTTTAACCTCCGACCCCGGGAACTGGTCAGGAATATCTCTATCTCTCAAATTTTCAAATTCAAATTCTAAATGCTTTATTGACATGAAATACATTTGTACATATTGCCAAAGTGTTCACACAGAAACAGGAATAGGAATACAAACAACATGTAATACAAACAACATTGTGGTAACGACAACAATGCAATTAACAGTGTGGTAATGGCCACAGTGAGTAGGCTATATAATAATAATAATAATAATAATAATATATGTAGAAAAAAGAAAATGTGAAAAAAGATATTAATTAATTAATAATTAAAATAAATATATTTGTGGTGGTCAACCAGTGTCCCTCAGATTATGGCAGGCTGAGATGTACTTTGCTGCTAGTGGAGCTGTTGGCCTTTCTCCTAGCAGGATTTGCATTTTTTTCCTCATTTGTTTGGGAAAGGAAGTCCTTTATAATTAGAGAACATTTGTTGAAGTAATGTGTCCTAATTTCTGAATATTTTTCACAATGTTGGAGAAAGTGCACCTCTGTTTCCACCTCTCCTGTCTTACAGTGACCACACATATGTTGTTCTTTTGGTAACTATGTATTCCGGTGTCTGCCTTTTTCAATTGCAAGTGTGTGGTCACTGAGCCTGTACTTGGTCAGGATCTGCCTCTGCTTTGTATCTCTGACAGAGAAGAGATACTCCGCCAATTTCTCTCTCTCTCTCTCTCTCTCTCACTGTCTCTCTTTCCCCCTCTCTCTCCCACTTTCTCTCTCACTGTCTCTCTCTTTCTCTCTCTCCTCTCTCAAAATTCAAATTCAAATTCAAAATGCTTTATTGGCATGAAATACACTTGTACTTATTTCCAAAGCGTACACACAGAAACAGAAATAGGAAACATGAAATACAAACAACATTGTGGTAACGACAACAATGCAACCAACAGTGTGGCAATGGCCACAGCGAGTAGGCTATACAACAACAACAATAACAATAATAAAAAAAAATTTAAAAAAATAATTATTATATTATCTCTCTCTATCTCTCTCTCTCAGTGCCTCTCCCCCACTTTCTCTCACTGTCACTCTCTCTCTTGCTGTCTCTCTCTTTTGCTCCCTCTCACTAAAATCCAAATTCAAAGTGCATTATTGGCATGACAAAATTTGCATTTGTATGGCCCAAGCATGGCAAGAAACATCACATAACAAACAAAGAATAGTAACAGAATAATGTGATTGTATGTGTACATATACACATATATACATACATACACATAAACAGTATTAATAATAACATATTAATAATGAAATCATCACTATCACACTCATCTTTTTTGTCTTTGTAGAGCATTCTGGATAAAAGCCTCTGTCTGCTTCTTTTGACATTGTGTGTGCGTGTGTGTGTGTGTGCATGTGTGTGTGCGTGTGTGTGTGCGTGTGTGTGTGCGTGTGTGCGTGTGTGTGTGCGTGTGTGCGTGTGTGCGTGTGTGCGTGTGTGCGTGCGTGTGTGCGTGTGTGCGTGTGTGCGTGTGTGTGTGTGTGTGTGTGTGTGCGGAAACAGGTGGAGGTGATTAAAAAGGCCTACCTGCAGGAAGTGGAGTGTGAGGATGGGGAGGTGTCCCCTCGCGAGGTCGGCCACAATATCTACATCCTGGGTCTTCAGGTACGGATCTGCACCTGTACAGATTTACACCTATACGGATCTACACCTGTGAGTCACTGTGTTACATTACTGCACCCGTACCATAGAACGAGAGCTCCATCCGACGGACTCAAGTTTTTATTTTCAAAGTCTTACGTAGAATAGTGGATTCCGTAGTTGAGTTGTGAGTGCTGCCGCACTAATGGAAGATTGAAATGATTGAAAACGCTCTGCAGGGGCGTTGTTACTCTATGGTTATTCATGGGCGGTAAATATGAGCTGCTTTATTGAGGTTGTGCATGTCAACAGTTTAACAGGAAATTGTGCTGTCTTGTCTATTAATGCATAATAGTAGTAGTAGTAATAATAATAATAGTAATAATAATAATAATGATAGTAGTACTAGTAACCTTTGTTTATACAGGGCAGGTGGACTGAGCACACATGCTCATTTACATCATTATCATTTAAGATACTGATGCTGTCTTGTGTATTAATGTATAGTAATAATAATAATAACAGTAAGTAGTAGCATTGGCATCATTACCGTATGAGACACTGATGCTGCAGCTCTGATGCTCTCTGCAGTTGGCTCGGCACAACAAGACCCTGCTGCACCTGCTGAAGCCGCCGAAGAGGCGCAAGGAGGAGGGAGAGGAGGGCATCTCCTCCATGGTGACTGGCTCCTCCCCTACAGCACACAGCACACACACACACAGCACACACCCACAGTGCACAGCACACACACACACAGCACACACCCACAGCGCACAGCACAAACACCCACAGCGCACACACCCACAGCGCACACACCCACAGCACACACACCCACAGCACACAGTGCACAGCACACACACACACACAGCGCACACACCCACAGCGCACACCCACAGTGCACAGCACACACACACCACACACACACACACACACCCACAGCGCACAGCACAAACACCCACAGCGCACACACCCACAGCGCACACACCCACAGCACACACACCCACCGCACACAGTGCACAGCACACACACACACACAGCGCACACACCCACAGCGCACACACACACAGCGCACAGCACATACACCCACAGCACACACACCCACAGCACACACACCCACAGCACACAGCACACACACAGGATCCTTCATGTCCTGGGCTGGATCTGGACCCAGGTTGTTGATGTGCCCCTGTTGTGTCCGCAGCTGAACCTGAATAACAGGCCACTGTCGCAGATGCTGAAGTCCACAGGCACCGCCGAGACTTTGGAAGAAGACCCCCTGGAGTACTACGAAAAGCACACGGCCCAGATCGAGGTGCACCCCCTCCCTCTGCCCCCCTCTCCCTGTCCCCCTCTCTCTGTCCCCCTCTCCCTGTCCCCTTCCCTCTGTCCCCTCCCTCCCCCCCTCCTCTCCTGTCCCCCTCTCTGTCCCCTTTCCCCCTCCCCCTCTCTCCTGTCCCCCTCTCCTCTCTCCTCCCCCCTCTCTGTCCCCCTCTCTCTCCTCCCTCTCTCTGTCCCCTCTCTCTGTCCCCCTCCTCTTCCTCCTCTCTCTGTCCCCCTCCCTCCATCCCCTCCTCTGCCCCTCTCTCTGTCCCTCCCTCCATCCCCTCTCTCTGCACCCTCTCGTCTCCTCCCTCCTCTTCTCCCTCCCTCCATCCCCCTCTCTCTGCCCCCTCTCTCATCTCCTCCTCCATCCCCTCTCTCCTCTCTGTCCCCCTCTCTCTGTTCCTCCTTCTTCTCTTTGCCCCCTTTCAGTATATGTGGTATGAGAATATTTCTTTAACTCATTGTATTTGTTATTGTTGATCCTTTAAAGAGCTTTATAGTACGAGGTACTATCTTCGGGAAACGAGGACTAGCTCCAGGAAACACGGAGAATGACTTGTTCAATCTATAATTACTGTACATGTGTTTAGGTGTCAAATGTTTCATTGCTTAAACCTGGGTAGATATGCATTAAAAGATTTCTGCACTAATATCTCTCCCTCTCTCTTTCTCTCTCTCTCTCTCCCCCTCTCGCTCTCTCTCTCTCTCCCTCTCTCTCCCTCTCTTTCTCTCCCCCCCTCTCTCTCTCCCCCTCTCTCTCTCTCCCCCTCTTTTCTCTCTCCCCTCTCTCTCCCTCTCTCTCCCCTCTCTCTCTCCCCCTCTCTCTCTCTCTCCCCCCTCTCTCTCTCCCTCTCTCTCTCCCCCCCTCTCTCCCTCTCCTCCCCTCTCGCTCTCTCTCCCCCTCTCTCTCTCTCTTTCTCTCCCCTCTCTCTCTCCCCTCCCCCTCTCTCTCCCTCTCCTCCCCTCTCCTCTCTCTCCCTCTCCCTCTCTCTCTCTCTCTCTCTCTCCTCCTCTCCTCTCTCTCCCTCTCTCCCCCTCTCTCTCCTCCCTCTCTCCTCTCCCTCCCCCTCCCCCCCGTTTTACCGGATGGGCAGATCGTTCGGGACGACCGCAGCATGGAGCAGATAGTCTTCCCGGTGCACCCGATCTGCGAGTACCTGACGAGGGAGTCCAAGGTGCGGGTCTTCAACACCACCGAGCAGGACGAGCAGGGCAGCAAGGTCACGCACTTCTTCCAGCAGACCTCCTTCCTGCACAACGAGATGGAGTGGCAGAAGAAGCTTCGGAGTAGGCCGGCCCGACCCCGCCGTTCTTCCTCTTCACGTTCACTGACTCTCGTTATGGCTCTCTTTCTCTCTGCGTCTCTGTGGTTTTTTTCGGTTTGAGTCCCCCCCCCCCCCTTTTTGTTTTCTGGATCGGTACTTACTTATGCCTGTAGTGGTATTTGTAGTGCATTTTTAGGGGCGACATAGCTCAGGAGGTAAGAGCGGTTGTCTGGCAGTCGGAGGGTTGCCTGTTCGATCCCCCACCCTGGGCGTGTCGAAGTGTCCCTGAGCAAGACACCTAACCCCTAATTGCTCCCAACGAGCCGATTGGTACCTTGAAAGTTACTCAGCTCTACCTTCAATCATGACCAACCTCCATGCCAAAAATTGTGGCCGCTACGGGGTGGGACACTTTTGTGGACCAACCGACCAACCAACCGACCGACAGACAGAGCTATAGAGCTGCGGTCGGAGCTAAAAATTACTTTAATTATGTATTTTTTTGGGTGGAACAGTTTTCTCTGACGAATGACACGTGCGTTTTCTGTACTCAAGCGCAGAAGCATCGGTGTCTTATAAAACCTGACGTTGGTGTTGCCTGATATTCGCTGGGTGACTGACCTGCGTTCTCCCTGTCTCCCTGCTTCTGGTTAGGCATGCCTGTGCTGTACTGGTTCTCTGGCAGGATGACGCTGTGGGGCAGCATCTCCTTCAACCTGGCCGTCTTCATCAACCTCATCATCGCCGTCTTCTACCCCTTTGACTCGGGGAAAGGTTAGGGAAACCGAGTGGTGGGGGGGGGGGTGAAGATTAGCGGTACAGTAATAATAATAATAATAATCATAATCATAATCATAATCAAATGTATTTGTATAGCACCTTTTCATACATGGAATGCAGTACAAAATAGTTTACAGTAGACAGACATGTATGTGTGAAATAACACTTTATAATAACAGTAAAAGGCTAGAAAGAAAAAAAAATAGGTTTTTAAAATAGCATTAAGAACACAGTAGACAGTTAAGTAAAAAAAAAGAAAGAAAAGAAAATGACGGTCATCGGTCATTCAGGAGTGTGAGCTGCTGCCATTGTGCCTGTGCGGAGGCTGAAAGCTGCTGATTGGCTGATGTTGGGTTGGGTACGTTAGCAGGGCCCGTGGACTCCTCCGTGCTCTCCATGCTGTTTTGGGGGTTTGCTGGCCTGTCCGTCATGGGCCTGTTCTCCCAGCGCTACGGGCTGCGCCCCCTCACCATCGCCCTCATCCTGCGCTCCATATACTACTTCGGAATCAGCCCCACTCTCGTCGGGCTGGGTGTCCTCAACGTAAGCTGGGCTCGCGCCGCACCGCCCTGCAGCACAGACACACTGCAGCACGGACACACTGCAGCACGGACACACTGCAGCACGGACACACTGCAGCACAGACACACTGCAGCACGGACACACTGCAGCACAGACACACTGCAGCACGGACACACTGCAGCACGGACACACTGCAGCACGGACACACTGCAGCACAGACACACTGCAGCAGCACACGACACGCAGCAGGACACTGCAGCACAGACACACAGCAGCATGGACACACTACAGTACAGTCTGTATCCACTGAAACTGCAGTACAGACACACTAGCAGACAGGCACGCTGCAGCACAGACACACTGCAGCACGGACACACTGCAGCACAGACACACTACGTACAGCTACCTGAACCACACGACAGCAGCACAACACGCTGCAGCACGACACCTGCAGCACGACACACTGCAGCACGACACACTGCAGCACAGACATACTGCAGCATGGACACACTGCAGCACAGACACACTGCAGCATGGACACACTACAGTACAGTCTGTATCCACTGAAACTGCAGTACAGACACACTGCAGTACCTGCAGCACAGACACACTGCAGCACGGACACACTGCAGCACAGACACACTGCAGCACGGACACACTGCAGCACAGACACACTGCAGCACGGACACACTGCAGCACGGACACACTGCAGCACAGACACACTACAGTACATACACATTGCAGCACAGACACACTACAATACAGTCTGTGTCCACTGAAACTGCAGCAAAGTCTGTATCCACTAAAACTGCAGCACAGACACATTGCAGCCGAGTCTGTATCCACTAAAACTGCAGCACAGACGCACTGCAGCCGAGTCTGTATCCACTAAAACTGCAGCACAGACACACTGCAGCCAAGTCTGTATCCACTAAAACTGCAGCACAGACACACTGCAGCCGAGTCTGTATCCACTAAAACTGCAGCACAGACACACTGCAGCGAGTCTGATCCACTAAACTGCAGCACAGGACACACTGCAGCCGAGTCTGTATCCACTGACACCTGCAGCTCTGTCTCTTCTCTCTCCACTCAAATCACAGCTGAGACACTGCAGCACTGACCAGGCACTCTGAAGGCTAAATTTACCATCAGTTGGCAGCACATATTTCATATTTACTGATTACTAATGGCCAAACACATAATTCTGGCTATATTTATACTGAACATGCAGGAGGTATTGTGAGGGCTAGAAGCTGTGTGGACATCATATTTCAGTGTAATTGCTGTATAATTGCTGTTGTGTAGTGTTTCTCTCTCTGTCTTCCCTTTATCCTTTTGATTTAACTAACAGTTTCTGTCCTTCGTGTCTCCTCTGTAGCTCATCAATAAGATAGTTTTTGTGGTGAGCTTCGTTGGAAACAATGGCACGTTCATCATGGGCTACCGAGCCATGGTGATGGATATGGAGTTCGTTTACCACCTGGCCTACGTATTGACCAGCGCCCTGGGACTGTGTGTGCATGAGCTCTTCTACAGCATCCTGGTGCGTATTCAACACACACACACACACACACACACACACATCTACACAGCACCGTGTGTTAAACACACACTCACACACACATCTACAGAGCACCGTGTATTAAACACACACACAATCACAGCACTATCTACAGAGCACGTGTTAAACCAAACTTACACAGCTGTGTATTAAACACACACACACACACACCCACACATCTACAGAGCACCGTGTATTAAACACACACACACACACATCTACATAACACTGTGTATGAAACACACACATCTACAGAGCACAGTTTATATACCACACATATACAGAGAATAGCGTTCTGCGTTCTGCGTGCAGCTGTTCGACCTGATCTACCGGGAGGAGACCCTGTTCAACGTGATCAAGAGCGTGACGCGCAACGGTCGCTCCATCCTGCTCACCGCCCTGCTGGCGCTCATCCTGGTCTACCTCTTCTCCATCGTGGGCTTCCTCTGCCTCAAGAACGACTTCATCATGGAGGTCGATCGCCTGCCCAAACTCGGCGAAGGTGCGAAAGCCATGCGAAACTCAGAAAATCTAGTGTAGTGTAGTGTAGTTGTGCTGCTGCTGCTACTTCTGCTTCTGCTTCTGCTTCTGCTGCTGCTGCTGCTGCTTCTCCTTCTCCTTCTCCTTCTCCTTCTCTTCTCTTCTCTTCTCTTCTTTTCTTCTTTCTCCTTCTCCTTTCTTCTCTCTCCTTCCTTCCTTCCTTTCTTCTCCTCTCCTTCCTTCCTTCCTTCTCCTTCTCCTTTCCCTCTTTCCTCTCCTTCCTTCTCTTCCGTTTTGCCTTCATTCGTCTCACGATAAAGTCTGTACGTCGAAACCAGTGGTTTGATTGGAATTTTAGGGAGGAACAAAAATATTATAAAAAACGTCATTTCGCAGTAGACGTTTGAAGCGGTCAAGCTGTAATCATGCAGCAGTAAGCTGTTGTTCTGCTGTAATAAGATGGTGTTTATGCTGTAACCAGCTTTAATTATCTTCTAATGGCATGCATTACTTTAACAAGCGGTAATTTTGTTGTGATTATATGTACTACTTTAATAAGCCGTAATTATGTTGTAATTATATGTACTACTTCAATAAGCCATAGTTATGTTGTAATTGTGTGTACTAGATTAGTAAACTGTAATTATGTTGTAATTGTATGTACTACATTAGTAAACTGTAATTACATTGTAATGAGGTGTAATAGACTGTAATAAGCTGTAATTATTTTTTACGGAGGTGTAATAGACTGTAATAAGCTGTAATCACACTGTAATACGCGTGGCTTTGCAGACACTGGGCCAGATGAGGTTTCCAGGGACGTCCTGAGCTCCTGCAGTGCGGATGGGGTCAGCTGCAATCTGGAGGAGAGGCTACAGGAGGGTGAGAACCGTTCAGACACAAGCCCTCGTTACCACGGACACCTGTTTCCCCATGTCCCGGCTCACACTGTTTGTAGTTGTAACGTGTGCGTGTGTATGGGGTGTCTCGTGTGGCGCAGCCCGTAGAGCGCTTTCCATATGCTCGTTGCGAGCCGCGACGTCGGCGGTTCGAGTCCGACCGCCGACCTTTGTCGCACGTCTCTCCCTCTCTCTCCTCCTAGTTTTTCCTGTCTCTCCACGCTGATCTGTCAAACAAAGCTGAAAAGCCCCCAAAAAAAATTAAATAAAGAATTGTGTGCGTGTATATAGATTTCATTAATGATGATGAATAATGGAAAAGGATTAACTTGCTTTTTGTTTAGTCATATAGCAGACATTAAGATCGTGCAGAACCCAGAATAAATCATAAATTGTGTTAATGCTCATCCAGGAGTGTACTGGGAAGGACTTCAGTGATCATTCGCTCATCATCATAGAGGAAGAGGTTTATAGGTTCAGGGTTCGGAGGGTTAATAAAGCGTTTCCGTCCATATTTCCTTGCAGAGGAAGAGGACAATACGGAACGTACCTGTGACACCCTGCTGATGTGCATCGTCACGGTGATGAACCATGGGCTGCGGAATGGGGGCGGGGTTGGCGATGTGCTACGCAGACCCTCTAAAGACGTGAGGACACGCCCTAACAGACGCAAACGCACACATCATTTGGCCAAGAATGTGTCATTCTGCATGCAGTACGTAATTGTGTCTGTAAAGCGTGCGGTTCTGCCTGTCCTCTAGGAGTCGCTCTTCACGGCACGTGTGATCTACGACCTGCTCTTCTACTTCATTGTCATCATCATTGTTCTCAACCTCATCTTTGGGGTGATCATTGACACCTTTGCTGACCTGCGTAGTGAGAAGCAGAAGAAGGAGGAGATCTTGAAGACAACCTGCTTCATCTGTGGTGAGGGGAAAAGAAACCAGTTAGAGCACAGCTCTAACCTGTGTTCTGTGTCCTGCCTGTGCTGTTATAGAGCACAGCTCTAACCTGTGTTCTGTGTCCTGCCTGTGCTGTTATAAAACACAGCTCTAACCTGTGTTTTGTGTCCTGCCTGTGCTGTTATAGAGCACAGCTCTAACCTGTGTTCTGTCTACTGCCTGTGCTGTTATAGAGCACAGCTCTAACCTGTGTTCTGTCTACTGCCTGTGCTGTTATAGAGCACAGCTCTAACCTGTATTCTGTGTCCTGCTTGTGCTGTTATAGGGCACAGCTCTAACCAGTGTTCTGTGTCCTCCCTGTGCTGTTATAGGGCACAGCTCTAACCTGTGTTCTGTGTCCTCCCTGTGCTGTTATAGGGCACAGCTCTAACCTGTGTTCTGTGTACTGTCTGGATGTAACACACAGTATTTTGTCCTAAACCAGGCCTGGAGCGGGACAAGTTTGACAATAAGACGGTGTCCTTTGAGGAGCACATAAAGGTGGAGCACAACATCTGGAACTACCTGCAGTTCATCGTGCTGGTGAGAGAGAAGAACAAGACGGACTACACCGGGCCCGAGAGCTACGTGGCCCTCATGATCAAGGTGATGCCCGTCCTGTCGTCCTGCCTCCGTGCCTTTGGCTCATTTCCGTAACAAAATAAAAGTTCAGTTTTTTGGGTGCGCTGGGCGGGTTTGTCTGGCTAAGGCACCGTTCTCATTCTCGTGTGCGGACGAGCCACGCGGCCTGGCATCGAATCCTGACCGCGCTCGCCCCCGACTAATTAGCTGCGGTTTAAGAAATAGCGGCGGCTGACATCGCATGCTTTGGAGGAGAGCACGTGCTTATATGCACTCTCCCGATTGGCAGTGGAGGTAGCAGCACTGAGCATCGATGAACAGGATTGGTCATTCTAAACTGGAGAGAAAAGGGGAGCGATGCATTAAAGAAAAAAATGCAAGGGACATGCCTTATACGAAAGCATGAAGGATGTGTTAAACATGTTTAAAATGTATCCTGTCATATAAATTACTGGTTGGCATTTTAAATTCACTTAATTCAAAAATTTCACAAAACTGCATAATATTGCTCAACTAAGGCCATTGGGCCAGAGCTGTAGAAGTAGTTTTTAAGAAACTTTAACGCTTCTTTGCAGTTGTTTGGCTGTGCGTACAGATGCTTGATCTGATGCCTAGGCGTGCCTTTAGTGTGTGTTCAAATGGTGATTTTTCTTGTGGTTCTTCAAATGGCCGCCAGAGCAAGAACCTGGACTGGTTCCCGCGCATGCAGGCCATGTCGCTGGTGGTGACGGACAGCGACGGGGAGCAGAACGAGATGAGGAACCTGCAGGACAGACTGAGCTCCACCATGAAGCTGGTCGCTCACCTCACCTCTCAGCTGAGCGAACTCAAGGAGCAGGTAATCCTGCTGCATTGGCCCGTCAGATAAAGCAGAGAGGCACACAAACTCGTACACACACACACACACACACTGACATACACACACTGACATACAGATACACACGCACTCACACACAGATATACACACGCAAACACACACACACAGACACGCATACACACAGACACACACACACAGATTTTGTCTAAAGAATGGAATGGAAATTTAAATTGATAAACTATTTATGAGAAACATACTAACTTTTCTGCACAGTCAGAGGTTTATACATGATTTATAAGATCAATGTTGTTATTTTGTATGTTATTTCGTATGTTGTTATTTTTGTGTGTGTGTGTGTGTGTATGTGTGTCTGCGAATGTGAGTATTAGTTATAAATACAATATAGAGGAAACATATAGCACAGCAGTTGCAACATTGAGAACAGACTGTTTTCAAAGCTTCAGCTGTAAGTAAAAATAGCTAGCTGTACTCAAAACCCAGAAATTCCAGAAATGTTAAAATTGTAAGCAGTACTGTAGGAGTGAAACAGACTCAAACAGGTGTGTTTCGCCCAGCGCCATTCCTGTTCTGTCAGTGAGTAGCAGTGTCTGAGCCTGACAGAGTGTCTGGTTTCCTGTGCGGCAGCCAAGCCATAATGTCTGGTTTCCTGTGTGGCAGCAGAGCCGTAATGTCTGGTTTCCTGTGCTGTAGTAGAGCCGTAATGTCTGATTTCCTGTGCTGTAGTAGAGCCGTAATGTCTGGTTTCCTGTGCAGTAGCAGAGCCGTAATATCTTGTTTCCCATGCAGATGACAGAGCAGAGGAAGAGGCGGCAGAGGATGGGCTTTGTGGATGTGCAGGCGGGGTCCAACTCTGTGGCCCCTACAGGGGCCGGTGGGAGCAGTCACCAAATCATTAAAGCTTGAAATCTGCAATATCACGATGTTCTGGAAGAACATGGATCCTGCTGTTGCTCTGACACTGTTGCAACGTCACTGAAACACTGGTCAGACATTACACATTGGCTTTGAGCTTTGTCTCAGGAACCCCTAGTGGACAGCTCAGCGACTGGGGCTTTCCTGGTCTTTAACCCTTTAAGATGGGAGATCATAAATGTGTGATTAGAATGTTCTTAACTGAACATTCTAGTTCTGATGTAACAGTCACTACTGGTAACTGAAAGCAATGGAGTTCTAGAACATGGACATGGAATTTTGAAAAAGCATTCCATGAAGCCTGCTCTTCAGAGGGATAAATTGACTTGCTCAACCCCCTGTGGTGGTTTCTGACGAACAGGAAATGCTCTGGATTTTGGTTCTCACAAAACATTTGTGAGAACACAGAGACAGGACCACAACCACATGTCACAGAACTGTGCGCACTTTTCCTATAATTGCTACCTGATGCAGTTCCCAGTGCAGAATGACTTAACACTGACCACTCCTTATGGAAACTGAAGTACTAAATGGTTAGCAAGGTTACATACTGTATGTTCAAGATCTCTATATATTTGTTTTGTTTTTTTGCTACTGAATGTGACACCATTCTGTGTTTGTAAATGTGAGTTTTCCCAATTTTCCAATGGGATTCGATTCTTCTTAGGTTCAAATGTAACACTGTTTTTCTTTCAAAGGAGAGGTTCACTAATTTCAAGGCCCCCAATGGTTTTTCATAACTTGCTGTGGCTTGTATACAGTTGCCATCTTTGTGTTCTGTTGCCCAAGCAATGAAAGTTGAGTTCAGTGTTGAAGCTTTAGTTAAGAGTCTTATGGTGCGTTGCGGTGTTGAATGTTTTTTAGGGTACCGTTCACTTTAAACGCACTTCCTGTGTTCAACACCCTGGCCTTATGGGCCCGGCATTCTGTTCTGTTCTCTTTTTAACAACTCAACTCTGTGTGTTTGTGTGTGTGTGTTTGAGAGAGAGAGTGAGAGTCAGAGAAGCAGAAACATTTATGTGGCCTTGCCAATAAAAATCTTGACATTTGAGAAAATTTGCCATACTGCTTATAGCTCATTGGGAACAGTGGTGAGAACTGCCTCACCTATGCTGTCTGTTCATCTGGGGCTGCATTCATGAGACACATTGTGCATCGTGGTATTCAGAGGTTTTGTTCATGAACCAAGAATTGAATTAGCTATTGGTAGCAATCACTTAAATTTCATGATCGCTAACCAGCTAACAAAAAGCAATCTTTGTGGATAAAATCATTTTTCTTGCTGCCAAGTCAGTTTGAAAGCTCAACATCAGGCTTAGCTCATAACGCTATGTAGTTATGTTTCTACGTTCAGGGTACATCAACAGCAAGCAAGATAACACGAGTTAACATATTGTTTAAAAAATAAATGTGCATTTTATCTCACTTCAATGCTTTTTAGGGTTGATTAAGTCATGTTTCTAGGTCACGTTCCCTGCCTTCCCTTAAGATAACTCAAGTTCTCCTTTAAGTAGGAGCAAAGCAAGTATATCCACTGTCAGTTTTTTTTTTTTTGTCTGGGCCCCTACATCCAATCAGATTATTCCATTATTGAGGACTTGACCTTAAACCCTTTACAGTGTGGGAAATCGCCTAACTATTTAGGGAAGACATTATGGAGAAGGACATTTTAACACTCTTAACATTTGGCATTTCAGTCTGCCCTCAGCTCATCGTTGTGAACTCACCTACCCACAAGTCTAAGTCCTGCCTTGAGTGACCTAACTACCAGTCTGTCTTCATCTGTTGGCGTTCAGGGGGGTATGTACAGCCCCTCAAAAGGCCTGGGCTAGAATGTTTGCTTTGGGAAGGGGTACCCCAGAGACTGCATATGAACAGAGCCCAGAATTATGTGCAACACCCCTGATCATCCAATCATAGATGGCTCGGGTCATACAAGGCTGGGTCAAAACAGGTGGCCAGACACCTGTCTCCAAGGTGAGGGGAACTCCAAATAATAAACAGGAAATCCACACCGGACCAGGGCATCTCAAATTCATTATTCTGTACTGACGTCCCTCTAAAATGGAAGCACAAAGTAGACAGTAAGGTGTGCGTTTCCTAAACAAACACTGAGTGGCTTTGCGCTAGCTGTGTCATGACCTTATTTTAGCACTGTGACCTTCATCATCTGCATAGTTCAAACATGTACTTTTTAACCTGTTGTCTGTACTACTCTGAAAGAAATCCTGTTGTGTACAGTTGTCATCCATTCAGTGTATATGCAACAATATTATAAAACTGCACAGATAAGATAATGGATAGTATATCATAAAGGTACAAATTAACCTAAGTTTGAACTTGTGTAATCCCTATAAAACCAGATACCTTAGCCTTTTACTGTCTCTGACAGATGTATGCAGTGTAAAAATGAGTGCACTACATAGCAACTGTAATGCTATCTGTAAAAACACATTATCGTGTAATCCTGTTTCCAGTGCGGTGACTACATGAGAGGCATGTACTCTCCTCGCCTTTAAAAGCAAAGGCCCCTAGCTGATGCGCTCGCACACGAATGGCAGGGGGTGGGTGAGGGGTTGGGGGTTTACAGGGATGGTGGAATGCCCTCTGTTGGCCTTGGTGCTAGGTACAGCAGAGCGGTATGGAGTTACACTCCCAGTCAGCTGTGAACACTAAGCTAAGGAGAGGGCTAAGAATAGCCGGCTCCCTGCCAGAGTATTGACAGTGCATGCCGAATCAGGGCTCTATTCTGACACAGCAGAACAGGGCACTGCTGCACGAATCGCTTTCTCACGCAACTGCCATTACCGAAAACACCGTTTCCCATGAGCCAGAGCTGCGTGTGGGAGAGCTTTCTGCAGAAGTGGATCAACACTGCATGCTGGGATGGAACCTGCTGTAACTTTGTGCAAAGCGCCTCATGTAAACTGTTTCATTGAATACTCATGGATTTGAACATTTGAGTCAACCAATGGTGGCTTGAGAAGGTAATTGAAAGGGGGAGGTTCCAACATCAGTGAATTTCACATACTATAGTACACATGAGTTAAACCAATAGCAAACTGGCAAAAAATAAATAACTGAAATTAAACAATCTGCCAGTCATTCCCTGCTATGTCATCTCCCTTTGCAGAAATGCAGGACCAATCACATATCATTGAGCTCAAGCCCCTCCCCCACCCACCGGTGATTAGTCCGGGCCTTTTTATAGTCAACCTGGGAGAGACTTCAGCAGCTGCTGCCTGTCCTGCGTCTGCTTTCTGTCCCGTTCTTCCTATCTGCAGTCACTTCTCTCCTCATAGGCTCGAGCCAGCACCCCATGCGCACACAGAACACATACACACACACACAAACACACGTGCGTGCGTACATCCACCAGACCAGCTATGGCAGACAACACTGGAGGGCAGACTGCTGGTCCAGTTCCGGTACAAACGGCGGAGAAAAAGGTGGAGATGAAAAGTGAAAAGGACAAAAAGCCAGACCAGGCAGGAGCTGAGGGGGCAGTAAATGGAGCAGCAGATGGAGCAGTGAATGGACCAGCAGATGAAGGAGCAGTGGAGAATGGGGAGTTTCTGCTGGAGCCCTTTGACCTGCCTCCACTTGAAGTCATCGCTGGGTGAGTACAGTATCACTGTCAGACCTGTTACACACTTATCTGAGTGAGTACTAACACTGTCAGACCTGTTACACACTTACCTGAGTGAATACAGTATCACTGTCAGACCTGTTACACACTTACCTGAGTGAGTACTAACACTGTCAGACCTGTTACACACTTACCTGAGTGAATACAGTATCACTGTCAGACCTGTTACACACTTACCTGAGTGAGTACAGTATCACTGTCAGACCTGTTACACACTTACCTGAGTGAGTACAGTATCACTGTCAGACCTGTTACACACTTACCTGAGTGAGTACTAACACTGTCAGACCTGTTTCACACTTACCTGAGTGAGTACAGTATCACTGTCAGACCTGTAACACACTTACCTGGGTGAGTACAGTATCACTGTCAGACCTGTAACACACTTACCTGAGTGAGTACAGTATCACTGTCAGACCTGTAACACACTTACCTGGGTGAGTACAGTATCACTGTCAGACCTGTAACACACTTACCTGGGTGAGTACAGTATCACTGCCAGATCTGTTACACACTTACACGAGTGAGGACTAGCATTGTCAGACTTGTTACACACTTACCTGAGTGAGTACTAACACTCTCAGAACCACACACTTTCCTGGGTGAGGACTAGCATTGTCAGACCTGTAACACACTTATCTGGGTGATGTACAGTATCACTGTCAGACCTGTTACACATTTACCTGGGTGAGGACTAGCATTTCCATACCTGTAACACACTTACCTGGGTGAGTACAGTATCACTGTCAGACCTGTAACACACTTACCTGGGTGAGTACAGTATCACTGTCAGAGTTGTTACACACTTACCTGAGTGAGTACTAACACTCTCAGAACAACACACTTCCCTGGGTGAGGACTAGCCCTGTCAGACCTGTAACACACTTACCTGGGTGAGTACAGTATCACTGTCAGACCTGTTACACACTTACCTGAGTGAGGCCTAGCCCTGTCAGACCTGTAACACACTTACCTGGGTGAGTACAGTATCACTGTCAGACCTGTTACACACTTACCTGAGTGAGGACTAACACTGTCAGACGTGTTTCACACTTACATGAGTGAGGACTAGCATTGTCAGACTTGTTACACACTTACCTGGGTGAGTACAGTATCACTGTCAGACCTGTTACACTCTCACCTGAGCGAATGTCAGCATTACACACTTACTTAAATGTGTACTAGCACTGTCACCTGTTACACCCTGTTCACTAACTGTAACTCCAATGAGTTGGCAGTTCCATGGTGAAAATACAAGCTGAGGGATGACTGCACCTGTGCTGTCTTAAAAATCATTTTTATTTGACAGCTTTTGAGTGTCGCTGATTAGTTGGTTTATAAATAAATCTGATTGATTGATTGATTGATTGATTGAGACAGTGAACAATGCCTTTATGTAATAAACACCATTCCCTGTGAATGCTGAAGTACAGCCAACAATAAGGACCGAAGGAATTAACTCTATTAATACAGGTTTGGCATTTGAGTGTGGGCTGGGAAGAATGACTCATTCAACTGGTTGGCGCCTTGCTAGTTAGCCCGTCTAAGAGAAAGTCAACAAGCCACTTCAGCTAAAAACAGCCGATACTCTCCCCCAGAGAATCGGATTATCACCATAGAGCCTCGTCTCAGCTGTCTGCCCAGATTCATTCAGAAAGCTAAAATTAGAGGTGCAATGTATGATAAATGAGTACGCCTAATCATAACTGTCTTTAGCGGAGATTTGCGTGCAGCTCTGTACTGCCGGGGTGACAATACTGATTGGCTAATTGTTTTGTAGGCCAAGGGGTCTAACGCTAACATTTTTTCCAAGGAGCATATGTGCTCCTAAATGGAAAGATTTGCACTAATAATAATCTCAATTTGTTGATGCACAGGGGACAGGGGGTGACTGGGGAGCAGGGTGCAGGAACTGGGAGCACAGGGGGGCTGGGGCTGGGGGGAGGGGGGGTGAGCTGGGTGGGTGAGCTGGGACCACAAGGGGGGGAGGAGGCGAGAGGGTGCAATAGCAGTACAGTAGCATTTTCCTCTGCAAGAACATCTGTGCATGAAGAATTGCTGCCAGTGGTAGAGGCTGGCAGTGTAATGTTGATGGTTAATTTCTGCACCTTACGCAAAACTCTACATGTTTCTCCTATTTAAAAGCTATTTTTTTCCCTTTTTAAACAATTATTAAAGCTCGTCACGTCTTCAACAGGCCCAGTAATGGAGGAAAACCGAGTTAACCTTTTCCCTCACCTCCTGTTTTCTTTTTTTTCTTTTTTTTTTCTCCAGGGTGAGGATAGACCCTTTCTCCTTCAAGTTCCAGTTCCGGAACGTGGAGTACTCGTCCGGCCGGGGCAAGATCTTCCTGTGCTACATGGTGGACTCCGAGGGCAACGACAGCCGCGGGCTGCGGGGGTGCCTGGAGGCGGAGCACCTGGGCCCGCACCCGGAGGAGGCCTTCTTCCAGCGGGTGCTGCCCGAGTACGACCCCAAGGTCAAGTACCTGGTCACGTGGTACGTGTCGTCCAGCCCCTGCACGGAGTGCGCCGCCAAGCTGATCGAGATCCTGCGGGCGCGCCCGACCCTGCGCCTGGTCATCTACTGCTCCCGCGTCTTCCTGTGGGAGGAGCCGGAGATCCAGCAGGCCCTCAGGGCCCTGGCCGGGGCCGGCTGCAAGCTGCGCATGATGAAGCCCGCCGACTTCCTCTACATCTGGGACGCCTACGTGGAAAATGAGGGCAAGGCCCTCGACCTCTGGGAGGACTGCCAGGACAACTACGAGTACTACGAGACCAGGCTGGCGGACATTCTGCCCTGAGGGTGAGTCCGAGCCGGAGGTTCTGGAGAACGGAATAGGACGTGTGAACACAAACAGTGTGGCCCGCTGATTGGGGAGCTTTCATGTCTGAGCCAGCTCAGATTTGTTTACGCACCCCTGTCAAATCACCATATAGCAGGGGTCCTCAATCTTATCCAGAAAGGGCCAGTGTGGGTGCAGGCTTTTGTTCCAACCAAGCAGTAACACACCTGCTTCTACTAATCAACCACTAGAGTCTTTGCCAAGGACCTCGATTAGTAGAATCAGTTGTGCTACTGCCTGGTTGAGATAAAAGCCTGCACCCATACCGGCCCTTTCTGGATAAGATTGAGGACCCCTGCTATATAGTTTGTCCCATTTTTTTACAAGTCACATTCTACAGACATAATTATCAGAGGTGGAATCTCCAGGGGTCAGAAAGTAAAAGTCCTGCCATGTGTTTCTTCCACCCTCAAACTCAACCAAATGATCTCACTAATTAGTTCTACCTCCTGGTTGAAGAACTGTGCTAAATTAGCAAATACAGATTATTGGAACAAAACACTATGGAGGGCTTTTACTTTCTGAACCTGGATTTTCTACCTCTAATAATTATATGAAAATAAACAATTGCACGTAGCAATACTCCCATTCGTCCAAATACATGAATTAATTTTTAACAGTAAAGTTTATGGGTTTATGATCAGCATGCATGGGTCATAAAATTTTGAAGGGGAGTGTACACTGGCATCATTGGGTACACAGTTCTGAAATTTTACATGAGCATTATGTACACAACAGCTGCATACATGCATCTAACTAGGCATACAAACCTTTCGATTAAAGAACGCTAAAGTTAAACTGGGCTAGTGTACTTGGAATTTTGTTTGTGTATATCTGTAGTGTAAAGTACACTGAAGTCTATGTACTATAGTCATAGTCAAAGAATGGTTATTGGTACCCCTGTTTGGAACACACACACGTATGCATATAAATGCAAAACATTTTCCTGCACAGTCCAAATCGTATCTTATTCTAAAAGTATATTTTAAAATAAAAATTAAAACTTTGCATGACACAGCTCAGAAAGCATAACTCTGTGGTCAGTTTGTATTCCTGAGCGTCTCTGTCACTGGCGCCCCCCTCTGCAGGAACTGAGTACTGCAACAGCATGTTTGACATACCAATGCACAGTAATGGTGATACAAAGCAACTATGCACCTCCAAAGACCAGGAACTGGTCAGCGCATGAAGGACAGCACTGTTTTGAAACGGGGAATGATTTCCACATTATAACACATACACTGTGTCTTATCATGGAGAATGATTCCCACATTATGACACATACACTGTGTCTTATCATGGAGAATGATTCCCACATTATAACAGATACAATGTGTCGTATCATGGGGAATGGTTCCCACATTATAACACATACACTGTGTCTTATCATAACAAATACACTGTGTCTTATCATGGGGGGTTTTCTCATTATAACACATACACTGTGTCTTATCATGGGGGGTTTTCTCATTATAACGCATCACTGTGTCTTATCATAGGGAATGATTCCCACATTATAACACATACACTGTGTCTTATCTTCAGCTTTGTCTTTCTCAGGGCTCGGGAATCCCAGCGCACCAGAAGAATCTCCGTGGTGCCACCTTTCCCCCCTGTGTTTTCGCTGGGCCCGTCGCTCCTCCTAAATCTGTTCCCCCTGACTGGTGACCTGTCCGGACTCGCTCGCCCAGGGGATTTTCCGGTGCCCTTGCCCAGGAGATTTTCCGAGCTCAGCAGTGGAGCCTCCTATTGTGGCGGGAGTTTATCGCTCAACAGTGCCAACTTACGCTCCAGGAATAATTCGGCATTTGCGATCTGGGCTTCTCCAGCGGCTGTACATAGAATCCGACACTGATCACACTAAAAAGGAACTCGGAATATCAGCAAAAAATAAATAAATAAATAAATAAAAAAAGAAAGAACATCAGAAATTCACTTTCTAATTGCTTAAATCCTCACATGTGCAAGATGTTTTTCACATTTTGTGAATTCTTTAAAGCTATAATCTCAGAATTGGACAGTAGTGTATCTGTCTAGCTTGTGCAAGTTAATTTTAGTAGCAAGACTATATTATTTTGTCTCACATCAGTCAAAAGCAAAAGCCGAGAATGCACTTTTTAAATGGCAAATTACAATTAACAAGTGACAACTGCTGTGTCACGAAGTATATTCTTCAAAGATTAAATGTGCAATAAATCAGATATTGTATACCACATGCACATTTTATTTCTTAAAATCAAGCTGAGTAAATATCGGATTATAGTTTATAGTCATGTTTTATAATACTTTCATAATACTTTTAGCACCTCATACAAGAAAGCGTAAGGTATCACATCGAAACAACTGAAACGAAACAAAGGTGAACTAAATACTAAAGTTCCAGAAGAAATAGTTTGCTTGCCATCTCTGCAGGAAATACCTCTCCCTCCCTCCTCTCTCCTTTATCCCATCCATTCCCATTCCCCTTTTCCTTTCTCTTTTCCTTGCACACCCCATACCTTCACAGGATTCGAACAATTAACATTTACACAATACAGCTGTACTAGTAAAACTCAACAATACACAGCTAATTATCAATATTTTGTGAAATTAAACATCTACAAGATTAATACCAGGTTGTAGTCTAAAACATAGTGTTCTATAGAACCAGTGGACAGCTGCTACTAGCTATCCACAAAATGGTCGTGCCCATAACCAAAACAAAGATAGTAGTGCCCATGTAATTGAGCCTAGCTAAGGCGGCTAAACTACTAGCTGAGCCACCACAATATTCACCAGCTAATATGGCAATGTGCTTAGAGTTAGCTGGCAGTCAGGTGCGACGCATATTTAGCCAGCAGGTTTGTATTTCAATATTAACAGTATTAGATTGTGCTAGGTAAAACAATGTTTAGTACATAACAAGCTGTGCTACTCTTGCACTGGCAAGAGGCTCTCTACCTTTTCCAGCTGATTTAGAGTTTGTAGTAAGTAGGAAACCTAGTTTTTCAGCAAGTTGCTACAAGTTTATCCACTATCTTGCTTATTATGGTTTTATATCAAGTTACGACTAAATGGCTTTCTATCTATTTTAGCTGTAGTTAGCAAATTAATGCTCAAGCTTCTTTTTAAATGACGGGAGTTTATAGCATGTTAATACTTAGGACTACAATATCTCAGAGTAGAGGTAGTAAATGTAGTTTGTCATCAAGATGGCAAGAATTGGGCAATTTTACTGTATTTGCATGGTAGCTTGCTAGCAAGTATTAGACTCAGAACATTCTTAGTTACCATGGTAATTATTGAGTTTATTTAGTGGCCAGTATGGAATTTTGAAGTGAAGTGTGAGCATGCATTTGCACTAATATGAGGCAATGGAGTATTTTTAAAGCTTTAAAAAGTATAAAGGATCTTGTTTAACTACATACAAATTATGTAACAGGGGTCGGGAAGTTTATGGTTGTGCAATTTGGTATGTGTAGCTTAAAAAGTCAGTTCAGAACTACTATAATAATAATAATAATAATAGTTTTAGTAAAGATTCTATTGGAAAACAGTAGTTTATGCCTTCCGTGAGGAGACTAAATATATAAAATTCAAACGCATCCTTTCAAATTCTAAAACAAAATCTTACATCACATGATGCACAATGTACATCTACAAACAGTTCGAACTGGTTCCACAGGTCTATACCAGATCAAGTTTTTGGTAGCAAGTAGCATTAAAATATTTCGCCTAGTTCAGAACTAAGACATTCCTAATACGAGCGCAAACTATTAAGATCTAAATATAAAATCAATTTTGCCTTGTTCCAGTTTTATTTATGCTCGGAGGACAATGCATAATCTCTTTTTTTATTTCAGTGAACACGTTCTTCAATACATGCATACAAAAAATTTAAATCACAGAGCTCGCTATTAGAATAGCTGAAGAACACCTTGTTCTCTACTTTGTTTAAAATGGCTGAAGATCACCCCTGACTCAAAGCCACGTTGCATTAGACAGGCGTTCCGCAGTGATGAGACCAAGGCCACACACTGTGAGCCGTTTCTCTCCTGCTTAAGCTCTCGGTTATATCCGATTCGCTTGATTCAGCTCCTAATTGAGCATAGGACCGGGGTTCAATTTTAACATGTCACTTATTTTGTAAACGGTTTATTAGACCTGGTGTACCATTGTTCCGTATGCAGTCATCACCGGCCTAACTTTTTTTGCAGGTCTTGTGAAATCTGGCTGAATGACCTTCAGGCCACTGAATGAGGTCAGTGGGTTCCTTGCCATGTTATTTGGTGAGAGAGGGCAATTTCTCCCATCAGTGAACGTCTTCCAACAGTATCCTGAACTCTTAAGCAATCTGTTGCATGATACCAAGGGCTTTACCTGGCCTCACACTACTCATCTGGCGGTCTTATCCTGGCCTGGTGGTGTGTCTCTCAAATGTTCTCTAAACCTTGTTTTCGTTCTCGGATATTTGCCAGTAGTGTGCACATCTTCAAAATGCGCATCATTTTGGATTTTGGGTAATCTTCGTTTTTTTTGTTTGTTTTTTAAAAAAAATAAAAAAATTTATCCCAGTATATTGTAATCTTTGTTATGTGGTCTAAGCATACATTGCAGCATGTACAAAATTAATCTGTCAGCATGCAATACAAAATAAATGTCGGGATACAATATAACTCCATCTTAGCATTGGTTGTACATTCATGTTTCATTTCTCAACACTGTCTGTAATGACTATCACTTGATTGCTAAACTTAGGGTTCCACAGACGACAGAGGGAATATATATATAAGATTCAAGTTGATAGCCCAGATGGACATGTGCTCTATTATTTATCAAGGCCCACCATACAAATGAGGGTACATTTAGACACCCAGTTAAACTTGCACCAAGTTCACCAGTGTAAGACCTGGTTTAACAGATTACAGTATGTGATGAGATGTTTTGATTTTGTGGGCTTGGATACAACATGGATACACATTTGCTTGTTCCCCCAACCATATTACTTAATGAAGTTAGCAGTCTGTGTTGCTTTTTACAATCAGGAATTTATGTCCAGATTATCTGATATTAATTTCAGAGGTGGGGACTGTATTGTCTATGGCTCATCACACTTTAGAGACTTGTGACTTATGTTGTGAGAATATTGGTTGGTCTCGAATAACTTGGCCTTGTTTATTTGATAAGACAATATGATTTGAGATATTTCAGACATATTCCATAGGATATGTGAGCAGAATGTTCCTGAATTTATGAAAGCAGTATTTTTATCCACCATCATGCAGTAATTGTCCAAGAGCAGCGCATTTCTGCTTGGTGCACAAGGGACCATTTTGAAATTCACCCATGGAGAAATTCAGAGTAACAGCATGTGTTAGCTGGCTAGTGTAGAGCCGTGCTACCGGTCATATTAAGAGCACTTCCTGCCCAGAGCTGTGACAGTGACGGTGGAGAGACTATGACTGCGGTGCCGACATCTTCACCAAACATCCTCATGCGTAGTTACAGGGACTTCACCATCCAGCCCAACAGGTGTTCGGTGCTAAGCAGGTATTCAGCTTGTTGAGGACATCAAACTTTGTGAGGCACTCACACGAGGCTCCATCAGAACAGGTAAGCTAACCTTATCTTAACAGTTATGTGGCTAAATTGGTAGCTAGCTATTTTATAAACACATAAACGTAATAATCTACTTGATCTTATTACACATTAGCTCTTGGTACAGGCAAGCCAAAGTAACTTAGTCTCTCCTGCCCTTCCAGGTCTTTATAGATTGTTCTTGTCTTGTTATCACATATTACAAAAAGAAATGCAGCAGATATTTTTATGAGCTCCTTTAAAATCGTATCAACATTAAAATAAGTTGGTTGTAAAAGATAAGAACACAGGTGTTTTCTTGTATTTTCACCTGGTGCAAGATTTTAAAGCTCAGTTTGTCATCAGGTACTATTTAGTCCTCTCAATATCCACACCTTAAACAGAAGAGCAGGTAATGCATACCTCCTTTGCGCAACATATCAAATGTCATTTTAATGACACTTGTTGGATTTTAGACACTTGCTCTTACACATTCTGAACGCAAGTTCCTGTGTGTGCCATAATAGCTGAATACTTGGTGGAATTTTCACACCCAACAATCAGGGGAAAATAGTGTACAGAGAAGCAATTACAGAACACAAACACACTGAATCAATACTGCTCATAAAATACCACCATGAAAAGGCTTTTTTTAATATAAAATAATTAAGGATTGCCACTTTAAGACACCCTTACTGTCTATATATTTAATAGACTTTGTGATCACAGGTTTTCACCGATCATTTAGAATGTCACTGTTATACAAAAGTGCAAAAGGCCACAACTTCCAAAATCAACTACCCGAACGGTCTCGACAAAAAATGAGCAATTAGCAATCAAAACAATTTTGCTGAACAAATAGTTTGTTCTAGTTATTTTAACATTAAATAAAATATTTTCATTAATATTGAAAACAGACATTGGCATTCATTAGGAGAAAGGAAGGAAGAATGAAAAGAAAACAACTTACGAACATTTCGTATAAAAGTTCAAAATCATGAGTGGCATCAAAAATAGCAAAATTACAAACTGTTGTGGTTCTGACCACATAAAAGAAACTCACAGAAATTAGGTAATCGACTCGTTTAACAGGACATTGGAAAACAAATGCACTAAACTGACTGAAAAAGCCTCATCAGCTCAGAAAAACCTCAGTCAAAATGCTGGACAGCATCAGATTCAAATGGCAAGAAGTGTCCAGTAGAGGTCAGGCCTTGATCACACTGGGACCAGTCCGGGTTCTCCAGGCTCGGTATGTGTACAGTGTGTACACTGCAGACCTGGCTGAAATACGCATTTGTTTTGGATTCAAATACTTTTCTGTTCTCTACTGATCTTGCCTGGTGTAATCTAGCCTGCCAATATGACCAGAAGGCGGGGTTTGCACTTTTTAAGAGTATTTAATTGGTTCCAATAAAATGCTTGTTCCCCCCTCCCCCCCAATATTATTTAATGACAAGATCAGTAAACATAGAGAAGTGTTTGAATCCAAAACAAATACGTATTTGACCCAGGTCTGGTACACCGGGACGGTCCGAGTGCTCCAGGCTCATAGTGTGTACACCGTAATGCAAACGTCCGTGTCTCCAAAGACGTCCTCAATCATCAGAGACACGTTTTCCCACTTCAGACGATCCAGTCCACAGCCGATTCTAAGGAGGAAGCGGAGATACAATTTCAGTTTTAATTGGAAAATATTAGTGGTTGACTCATTTCTGTTAACTGTTACTGTGATGCATATGTTGTGGCAATGAGAGGTTACCCAAGTAACCTTATTCCTCCACAGAAAAAGTCTTTTTTTTTTTTTTTTGCACCACACACCAGCTTGTACAAGTGCAAAGGTACGTCACAACGGCCTACGGGATCTCCTAGCTACTACAACTTGTAAAGCAGCATCTCCTTATCGTGTAAATATTTTTATGCGAATGAGCAAAACAGTACACTGATGGATGCAAAAGCAAGTGTATCACCCAGGAAAACTAGCACATGTAGACGATTCCCTGACAGAGATTATCTTGATGAAAATATACAACATAACCGTCTCCAGAATCAAATGTGTGTGTGTTACTTCCATCAGAAAGCCTGTGGTGTAAAGTTCAATATTGGGGTTTTGTAAATCTCAGCATTGGGGTTTCGTAAAGCTCAGCATTGGGGTTTCGTAAAGCTCAGTATTGGGGTTTTGTAAAGCTCAGCATTGGGGTTTCGTAAAGCTCAGCATTGGGGTTTTGTAAAGCTCAGTATTGGGAATTTGTAAAGCTCAGTATTGGGGTTTTGTAAAGCCCAGTATTGGGAATTTGTGAATCTCAGTATTGGGGTTTTGTAAAGCTCAGTAGTGGGGTTTTGTAAAGCCCAGTATTAGGAATTTGTAAAGCTCAGTATTGGGGTTTTGTAAAGCCCAGTATTGGGAATTTGTGAAGCTCAGTATTGGGGTTTTGTAAAGCCCATTGTCAGGGTTTTGTAAAGCTCAGTATTGGGGTTTTGTAAAGCCCATTGTCAGGGTTTTGTAAAGCTCAGTATTGGGGTTTTGTAAAGCCCATTGTCAGGGTTTTGTAAAGCTCAGTATTGGGGTTTTGTAAAGCCTGGTATTGGGGTTTTGGTGTGTACCGCGGCATGGATAGACGGGTCACGCTGTTCTCCAGGCAGTGCCGCTTCATGGCCTCCAGGCTTTGCCGCAGGCTATCGTAGGTGGGCTTCTGGCTGGCTTTTTTCTTAGTGATCTTATAGTGAGACAATAAATACAAAGAAGGGGGGAGAGAGTGAGGGGGGGGGGAGAGAGAGAGGGAGAGAAAAGTGAGAGGGAGGGAGGGAGAGGGAGAGAAAGAGAGGGAGGGAGGGAGGGAGGGGAGAGAGAGAGAGAGAAGAAGGGAAAGAGAGAGAGAGAGGGAGAGAAGAGAGAAAGATCAGTTATTAGTTAGGTTAGGGGTTAGTGAATACCAGGGCTGCCCAACCCTGTTCCTGGAGATCTACCATCCTGTTTCTACTAATTAGCACACCTGTTTCTACTAGTTAGCAGCTCACAGAGATCTCTAGCTGTTGAATGAGGTGTAAGTACCATGGCCTACAAAAGAGTGTAAACTACAAAGCCCATATATCTACCTCAGAGTGACTCATGTAACCACGCCCCCCTTCAGCACCTCTCCTGTAACAGTATTGGCTCACTGTAAATTCGAAACGCGCAGCCTTTATGATTGGATGCATGTAGCTGTGACGGTTTTTAAAACTAACGCAGCGCGGCGGATGGCTTAGAGCCAACCGAACAAACGGAACGTTTACATTAATCATTAAACACAATAACCGTCACAGTTACATACATCCAATCATAAATGTGGCTAAATTCGGTCCGTCTCTAATTGTACTAAGACCAGAGTTACAGCCTTACTTTACTTGTCCATTGCTTTGGGTTGGTTGTTAGAAAAAAGCGTACCGAACAGGTATAGGTAACTGAATAGCATGCCGTGTTTTGACCGGTTAGTAATTAAAATAGATCACATGCAAGATATGTTCTGCATGTGATCTATTTTAATTACTAACCGGTCAAAACACGGCATGCTGATCTCTATCAAACATCTATAGATAGCTATTCAGTTACCCTATACCTGTTTGGTATGCTTCATATGCCATTGCTTCTCACTAGCTTTGTCTATATTCAAAAACCCCTCCATTCATACTCCATCTTGTTCCTTTGTTCTCCTGAACACGTGTCCGCGATACACAACCCCCCCACGTAGGAGAACATCCAACACTCCTCACTCACATACTCACACGCACACACAACACCTACACACACGTGCACTCATAGTTTGTTATACATCATCGTAGAGCACTGTGCTTTGCCTTTTCGGTACTTTGTGTTTAATAAACCTTATTAGATTTATACAGTTGTCTGTATTTATATTACCGTGTATTGAATTCAGTCAGCCGCTGCTAATCCAAAGAATTTAATGAATACCTTCGCCCCCTTAGTTAAATCATTTATATTAATTTAGTATTAGCTGAATGATATTATGATTTGGTTAAGATTGACTATAATGTGTAATTTTAATAATAATTAATTGAATTATTCATTTGAATTGCTAATTTATAGTTTGTATAATTATCATGAGACTGATTATTACATGCTGGTGCCACCTGTGAGGATATTGATGTATATCTTCTACAGTTTGGTGCCCCACTATGAGAAGCAGCGGCATGTCCCCTACAGAGGTTTGTTAGGGTTGGAGTAAAACTCCACAGGCAGTAGATCTCAGGGTTAGGCAGCCCTGGTGTATAATGTACAGTTGGGCAGGGCTTCATGCCAAGGCTTACCCACCACCCCCCCACCCCCCCCACCCCACAGAGCCTCGCCACCTGTGCCACGTGCCCACTTACCAGGTAATACACCCAGCGCTCGCCACGCCTCAGCACCGCACAGTCTCCAGGGGTCTTCTCTGCGTAAGACAAGGGACACGTTTTACACAGCTTTTTTATTTCTATTATTTTACTTCAGCCACACCCATTGCTAACAGGTGCACAACATCAAGCATACAGCCATACAATCTCCAGAGACAAACACTGGCTGTAGAATGGGTCGTACTGAAGAGCTCAGTGACATTCAACATGGCACTGTCATAGGATGCAACCATTCCAACAAGTCAGTTTGAAAAATTTCAGCCCAGCTAGAGATGCTACGGTCAACTGTAAGTGCTGTTATTGTGAAGTGGAAATGTGGAAACAGCTCAGCCGCGAAGTGGTAGGCCACACAAGCTCACAGAACGAGACTGCTGCTGAGTTCTGAAGCACTATCGAGTTCAAGACTGTCTCTGGAAGCAACGTCAGCACAAGAACTCTTTGTCGGGAGCTTAAGGAAATGGGTTTCCATGACCAAGCAGCCGCACACAAGCCTAAGATCAACACGCCCAATGCCATGCGTCGGCTGGAGCGGTGTAAAGCACACCGCCATTAGACTCTGGAGCAGCAAAAATGCGTTCTCTGGAGTGATGAATCACGCTTCACTATCTGGCAGTCTGATGGACGGATCTGGGTTTGGCAAATGCCAGGAGAACGCTACCTGCCAACCCTGGCCTTACATCCAACATCAGTGCCCAACCTCACTAATGGTCTTGTGGCTGAATGGATGCGAATCCATGCAGCCATGTTCAAAAATCTAGAGGAAAGCCTTCCCAGAAGAGTGGAGACTCTTATAGCAGCAAAGGAGGGACCAACTCCATATGAATGCCCATGGTTTTGGAATGAGATGTTCAGTAATTACATATGGGTGTGATGCTTGGGTGTCCACATGCTTTTGGCCTTATAGTGTATACACCGCATGTTCCCAAACTGACATTACAACCAGTTCCTGAAACCACCACTTTCCATACACCTCTACAGCTCTGCTGTGCTAAAACATAAAGACTGAGGAAGCGCTCTGGGACTTACGTTGAGCTTTCAGCTCAGCCACGCCCGCAAATTTTTTCTTGAAGATGGTGGCGATGCCCGCGCCCATGCGGCAGTCTTCGCTGATGCAGTGGGCCAGCGCCTCATCGGCGGGACTGGAGAACAGGTCGCCTGTCACGTGGCACAGGCTCCACCCCTTGGAGGCAGGCGGGAGAGGCTGGACGGGGGGGGGACCAAAACAACAGTTACCGCACCTGCAGTTCTGAATCCCGTATGACTGTCCACCTGCAGAAAAAAGAATGACATCTGGAAAGGCTTTTAGCAATGTGAACAGAGATTTGTGCAGGGCTGTGGTGAGGGCACGGAAGAGCACACACACGCCTATTAGAAAATGATCACTTAATTAGTCTGAACAGGAAAAGAAAGAGCACGTGGATATACACTCTGCGAAGAATGAAAGGAACACACAAATTGATGGAAGACATGGCGAGATATACCCAGGCTGCAGCAGGGGTGTCCAATCAAAATGGAGGTCTACTGAAGTTGCAGCTTTTGTTGTAGTCCAACACTAAAATTAAAAAGTGAACCGAATCGTCAGCTTGGAGTTTGCAGCTAAAGCACTAGTTCAGGGAGTACCTAACCCTGGTATCGAGTCGTCAGGTGCGCTGGTTCTTTGTTGATACTCAGAATTTGAGGGATGGGCGTCTTAATACATAATTTTCCTCTGCGTTTTCCCTTTGAGCCAGGATTATTTTAAAATTAATCCTTTCCATAAACCCAGTGTTGTGAATCCCTTAAAAATTAAAAGTTGCAATGTAAATGTAAAGCAAGAAAACCAACTTCAAGGAAGTCCCAAAGCAGCTTGGAGGCAACTTAAACACCACTGCAGGTGAACTACGAGTAATATGACCGCGACTAAAAAGCTTGATTGTGAAACCGAAACTATTCTGGTTCGTACATAAAGTGAACTAACGAAACGAATTCGTTTGCAAATAAATTCAAGATACGTTAATGTGTTCTACCTAAAAGAAAGCGGACATATGAGCTTCAGTAAAACTCAACCAAATGCCTAATGGACAACAAAACTGTGGAACTCGGAAAAGCTACCTAGTTTGCTCTTTAGCATGCGAACTCTTGCCGTTTGCTATTCTAACTAGCTGGTAACTTACGTCACATTTGTCTTCCTTTTGGTCACATTTGTCTTCCTTTTGGTCACATTTGTCTTCCTTTTGGTCCTGAAGCGCTTCAGAATGCATTGCACTACACTTTGAGGGTTACGAAGAGATTACTTCGATAGCAACATTTATCTGTCACAAATTAAGGCTAGTTCACTTCACGGTTACACTCTACGGATAGTTAATTTGTCCATGTTTTAGGTGGACATGCCTAAAAAAGGAAGCACATTATTTAACTTCCGGTGTCTGCCAGGAGCGAAAAAAATTCAAATAGCGGCCTTTGTGGACTGATCTGAATTGTTTTAGAAATTATTTTTAATAATTGTCTTTGAGAGTTTACACACACTGTTAGGCCAATTTATTATGTTCATTTATTGGGGGTTTTAATTTATTTTAATAGCCTATTATTATTGTTTTAATGTTGGTTTATTCTTTAATCTCAGAAATTAAATGAGGGCTCATTCCATCAGTGCATCACTATTTCAAATATTTCTTTAATTAAATTCCTGGAAAATGTTCTAGCCTTTTTCCATTTTAACGTGAGTTATTACACAGAATGCACGTAAATAAATTCTACAAATGAACTGTTGGCTATTTGAAATCCTGCAGGTCCGACCACTTACTGTGTTTGAAGGTACAAATTTTTCAAAAAAGATTAATCTTTTAGGAAAAGTAAATTATTTAATGTTGAACAAACACTTCTGAGGTGACCGAATAACAATTTGTAATAAAATTCTTGCATTAAATTAAAAAAAATTTCTCTTTTATTGAAAACAGACCTGCACACTTTCAAAACAAATGTGCTTTAACGTATCACATCTAGATAAGGAAAATACGTTTTGTGTTTCAACACACTATGTAAGTTCCCCCTTATAACATAAATTGTACATTTGTAATGCAAAAGTAGTAACTGACACAAATTGTGTTGAACATGTTTAACATACAAAAAGTATGCTAAAAGGCTATCCTAATAGGCCTGTACATTCTTCTTGAGTGTAAACATGGCTTGAATGTGCTTGACATAAAATAAATAAATCTGTATTTAAATGTTGCTTTGAATGTGCCTGTATATTTTATATTTTGACTGATAAAATAAATTTGTAAATAATTTTATTTTTACCCATAGTTGCGTTCAGCAGTTCAAAATACATGTTTCAGCTTCACTAAATTACAAGCTAGAATGGGCCTGCTAGCTAAGTTATGTTTGCTACAAAGCTTGAGCGCAAGGGCAACAAGATGGCTAACGTCAGTGCACCTAACTGAAAGAATGTAATTTTCGGGTTAGTCTGACTCAGTCAGTCAGGTTGTTACTGGTCCTCATTCCTTGACGAATAATTTCTGTTAACTTCACCATCAGCTACTATAAAGCCATTTACAGTATAATACTTAAGGGACTCAAACTGGGGAACCATTAAAATGATCACTGTAGTTATCCCCTGTATGATCTCTTTGACGAGATCTCATGTAGCGCAAAAACAAAGGCAGTGACCTCAAACTGCAACAAATTTAATAATGATGGTATGGCTATCTTCTGCCAAAAATGGTGGCTCATAAACTAATGTGTCAGTCAGTGTAATGATAGCTAGATCTCAACAAAAGTCTGTTCATTTAATTTCTGCTTGTTGCTTATCACAAGTTACACATCTTTTAATTACCAACTTAAACACTTTTTTGAATTCACCATTTTCTGGTTGTCACTAGCTCTGCAAACCACTCATACTTCATAAAAAGCAATACTTGTCTGACATCAAAATGGAATAATATCCAACAGAACATGTTACCTCTATGAGAACAAGGATTTACACCAAGTACACCATAAAATTTAGCCTTGTAATAATGACAAAATTATTTTCTTCCATTTCTTCTTTGCTTGGGTAGCCAATACATTCCTCTACAAGCCTGTGTCACTGATAAACTGCCTGCAATATAAACAATTCCGGGTATATAAAAACAAACAAAATATCTAATTAGATTGAAGAACTATGCTCCCCAATAACCAAATTCATCAGAATCAGAGGTACTGCGTGGATGCAAAATGCAAACAGGAACCATCATTTCAAAAATGTCCACAGTGTGCTATGAAGCATTTTAGACGAATCACCAGCTGCTAGAATAGTATGCCACAGCAATAGCATTCTGCTGCCATGAACATGTTTTCTGGTGGCTAAGTCACCGGTTTGGTTGGTGCACTGTTCTATTGAAGGAGCATGGGAAATGGTTCACATTCTGCCGCACAGCTCACAGCTTACGACTCATTAAGAGTGCCAAAGCGATGCTGCTTATGCCTGCACGAGGCCCGACTCCACCGTCAGCGCAGAAAGAAAGGGAAAATGCTACGGGTTACGTACTGCTGTCAATCATATCATTCTCTAAGAGTTTTCCCTGGTGGTCAAGGTTTAAGGGGGTTTTACGAAGGACAGTGTCCACGTGGGTTTGCTCTCGTCTTTAAGCCTGATCAGCGCTAACGGAAAGATTAAAGAAATGGATAACTACAACGTACCACACTGTGGTTGATACATGCAAGCCAACATAATATTTTAAGACTGTAAATGGTAAAACATCTTGAGTTCTTTGGGTTCTAAAATAAAACCCAAATTATTGGAGCATCAGTTTTTTTTTTAAAAAAGGGGACATTGTATTAATTAAGAGTACTAACACAGGATTCTTCTTTTTTCGCTTACTTGTGAATGAGTTTAGTTCCACCGTCTAAAATATTAGCATTCCTGACATACGTTTACATGAATGAGGTCAAACAGAAGAACTCCGAGAAGTTAATCTTGTACAGGTGGGCAAAGATACCAGTCCTAAATTATTTTAAAAAGGAAAATATTTATCACAGCCCCTGAAAGCCCCAAACCCCTGAAAGTTGCACATGATGTGCTATATAGTATATGCAAATTATTAAAGACACTTTACCTTGCCACACGATTTTATTTTTTCAGTTTCAGTTTGTGCCACGCAAGTGCTGCTTTCTCTAAGCACTCATTAGCTCTGTGTATCTGTGTGAACAACATAAATGGCTGTAGATCAGCACTTAAGCACCTGCAGTCAGCACCCTCTGTTGAAAGGGAGCCATCCTCCCTTGGTCCTCTTTTCAAGCCGCTTTAGTCAATAGGTAATTTCATTGTGGGCACACATAGCATACGGGCTCTGGGGAGAAGTGCAATGTAAAGAGTATGTGTTCTAAGTAAGCACATTACTGTATTTTTCTGACACACCATAGCAGGTCATCGTGTTATGTCAGTTTATTCTGTGCATTCATTTTTCTAAATACTGTCCACAGCACCCCGGTGGGCAGTTAGATTCGCCTGACTGGGGCTTCCTTGAGGACAGGGTGATGCATTTGTATCCCCGTTATTCTAGCTGATAACACTGTTTTTTTTTCCATTCACAGTGAGATGGCTAACCTCAGAGTTTATGACCCGTGAGGTCAGCCAAATGAGACACTACAGAAGGTGCAGCAGACACAGTTATGAGAAATCAAACCTCTTCCTGTCACTGATGCGAAAAGTCACGCATCGCACATTTCCCATGATACAATTATAAATATTATCAGAAAGGGCGACTGAAAAAACTAATCTGCAGCTTAAATGTAGTTAATTATTTCTGTTAGGGCTCAGAAGACGTCTTGCATTGTGGTGTGGCTCCTGCCTTACCGTACCATAGAGCCTTGTATTAGTCCAGTTATGTCAGTCGTGTTTCTTACAGACTGACGGATTGGGAGCGGGTGAAGATAAGATATGGTACCCGAAGTAAGTCAGTGTGGGAGAGGTAAACGACCTGAGGATTACTGACTGAATAAGGTGCCACTTTATGAGTGATTTTCGATTATTTATGATGACCATGTTTAAGCAGTGTGTGTTACTTGGGGGTAGTTGATTTTTAATTTTGAATCTGGTTCAAAAACTATGTGTATAAAGTTATTTCATATTTTTTTCAAAATATATTTTACAGTAAATATCAAAATAGTGAATCATATTTTAAAGTTTTTGTAAACTATCTGAAGTGCAATTTGAAAATATTTTGTTTTCTTTAGAAAGTATTAAAATTCAACTTTTTCAACTTATACATATTTGAATTAAATTAAATTTCATAAACCCTGTTCACCTTTTTTATCTGAAAAATAAGTCTCTCCTTTTAGTAAATTTGTCTTGAAATGATTGCCGATTGAATGACTTTGTCTCTGTGGTACCTCTTTTGACTGCACTTCACTGTGCAAAGCAGTCTGTTTTAATATATGCACACAAGCTGCAACGTGCAAACCCAAGCACTTCATATTGAACAAGTTCATCATAAAGTCTAAAGCATGTGATCCCATTTCCTGTCTGCGGTGCCAGAGCGTTCTGTTTCATGATGACCTCATCAAAGTGATAAGTACTTATCAGTTCAAGGATCCCGAAGTCCCAAATTTAGTTGTTGATTCCAATCAAGTAATCCAATGGTTTGTGCTCATGACCTGCACTTCATGATCTGCCCCCCCCCCCACCCGTGGCCTACTGTTGCCTAGTGATGCGCGTCTGCAAAGCTGCTCAAGCAATCCTATTAGGAGTCCAAGTCAAACCGGTCCATTTTGCCAGCTGCTCTGAATTAGCGAGCCGTTCTCATTGGTCATTGGTTAAAGTGTTATCCTATCACACTGGTGTAACCTTACAGACTAAAAGAGTCACGGCGCAAATGTGTTTTAATGAACTGAGCCCTAGGAAAAGCTAGGAGTCAAACTGTATTGTGTGAAAACTAGTAAAACAGTGTTAAATATGGCTGAAGCATACTAAAACTTAATAGTACACACTCTTAGTGGGTTTTGGCATATTTGTTTATTGTATGGTATGAATGGTAATGAAAGCACACCCGTAGTTAAATAATGTTCTGTAATATATAATGACATTTTTTTTGGAAAAAAATGTCATTTTCATGGAATAGCACTGATGCAGGACAAATGCTATGCAAGAACATATTTTTATTGGCAGCAACCATTTGCAAATACGTTTTTAAAAGTAAAATATGCATGAATCTGCTTAACTCTCCTTTAATTTTCCTTTGTTTATTTTAGCAAAAATACAAATGTGGAAATCACATATATATTGAGTATAAACAAGCATACATTACAAGAAAGAAATCATTTTGCTTTTTTATCCAAAATATATATTTACATAATACTGATAAAAAATAATTTCAAAGAAGGAATGCATTCAGAGGAAATAAAATTATTTTGGTTTCGGGCCACAGCAGCCACACAAGCATGTACAAAATCAGCATATCTCTGGAAGCAGTGGTCAAATTCCTGAATCTCAAGCAGACATAAAAAAACCTGTGCCTCTCTGTGCTCCGATGAGCTTTGATTGAGTAAGACAGCTGCTGTGGTAGGATAAAAGCATTTATGTTTGCCATGCACGCCATCTTGGTTTGGAATTGGTGTTGGACAGCACAATATTTCCGGCATACATTTTACCTTCGTTTTTTTATGTATGGTGTTTTTACTCCACTGTGAAGCACTTTGATTTCCACCTATTAAAGGGGAAAATAAAGTTTAAATTTGTATTATTATTGTTGTTGTTCTTATTATTGTTGTTGTTATTGTTGTTCTTATTGCTCTTATTGTTGTTGTTGTTATTATTATTATTATTATTATTATTATTAAGGGAATGTGTGGGATAGACACATCTTTAAGGAGTCATGAATAATTAATTTATCATTACTGTTGAACTGTGACCTCATTCTGTGCTGTACTGTACTGGTTCAGAGACTGTCTCATTGATGATCTTTGGCTCGTTTCTGCTGAAATGTCAGCACATAAAATCAATTCAACGGCACATGCCATCCTACCCACTGGCACAGGAAGGGTGACTGGCCTGTTTACCCTATTTTCTGGCTGAATTATGGGATGTCCTGGATCCGCCTGTTGTGGTGGGATCATTGCCACGGCAAACACAGCCATTGGCTGAGTGAGTGGAATATGTTCCCCTGTCTGAGGCGACTGCCCTTGTTTGGTCGATGCCGCGTTGGGCTCAGTCATCAGTATCCGCAAGTGGAAGACGGTCAAGGTCCTGAAATTGTTATTTATACATGTAACCTTTGATTTGATAATGATTTAAATGTTTATATTATGGGCTGAAACACTTGTTGCAGTCAATTCTTTGGCCTGAAAACATGTATTGCATTTTTAAAATTTAAAATTTTTAAATGTATTTAATATGCATGAAAAGAATTGGAAAGAATAACCTTTTCTGTGAATTTCTTGTTGTCACAGTAGAGTTGCTATTATAAGTTGTTTTATTACATTCTTTACATTCTTGTTGTCAAGCCATCTTTTAGCAGCACTTTTGGCACTGAACAGAACTACCTTCTAGTTTCTAAGTGAAATATAGGGTTTTTGAGACTTAGAGACAAGACAAATTTTCCCTGGCAGGGCTGTTACCATAAGGACAGAACTGAATTCAATAATATTCAATGAAATGGAATGAGGCTGTTCTTCTGTTCTAACCCTATCCCTAACTGAAACACAATGTGAGAGACGCAGAAGCACTGATTCTGTCTCACTGCCTTATGTGCTTTGAGAAATCTGACTACTCATATTAGGGGTTGGCTGAATTGAAAAGGTATCTCTGGCTCATTTTAAAACATAATAAAGGCAAGCGATGTAAATGATGCATCATGCAGCTACAAACCTTTTGCTATGCAGCATAAACACATTACTGGCACATCAGCTAAATTAGATAAATAAGGGATTTCATTTAATTAATTATTTGAAATAAGTGCTGTACTTTTGCTATCATAATCCAGGTTTGTCCTTCTTCCAGCTTATTCTTTCACATCGTTAATTGCTTTCATTTTTTATGTTGTAGTTCCTTTCATTCTAGTTTAATGTCTGAATTAACCTCATTATACCAGAAATAAAACGACCACTGACAAAAAGAGAGTGCAAACTGAACATGTACCGTCAGTACCAGTTTACACCCGTGTGTCTGGCTACAGGTCTCGACCAGCGGAGAGAAGGTGATTACCGTGCGTGTGAACTTGAGAATGCTGCGGAACTATGTCACAAAACCGAACGCAAATTCAGGGAGACAGGGGTCACCTGCCTTCCCGAGCTCGCCTCTGTCCCACACGCTGGACGAGGATCCTTCCTGCTTGTGTGATGCCGAAGGTGTGGATCCAATTTTGCAGGATTGTGGATTAGCGCGTGCAAACTCCCGGGTTTTACGAAAATCTCGTTAGGGGCTATTAGCGCCGCTAATCGGATGTGCGTAGCTGCCTAGACCCTTCCAATCCCCCTTCGGGCGTGTTGCCAGCTAATCTTAGAAATGAAGTTACGGCTTTCTGTCTTCCCACGCTCCCTTTTATGCTGCAAATGATATTTCAAAATGATATTTCTTATGTTTCGGTGTTGGCGAGTTGTCGACATGCATTGGCGACAGTCGTACCTTCATGAACCATGTGTCTGCCGCATGGTGTAGATGTGCCCGCAGGATTCCTTAAGCAAGGTCAGCCCACCTTTTCTTATATGCACAGGTGGCTCCCCAGTTATATCTGAGATGCAGGCCATTGGACAGTGCTTAAAGCTAAATTGCACGGTCACAGGTTTCTCTCGGTTCTGTGAAGGTTTCTGTGCAATGTAGACAACAAAACGGCATTGATGCAGTCAAATAAATAAACACTGTAAATGTTAATCGCACCAAAAAGGACAACTTCGTCCAGCAGATAAACTAAGATTGCAGTTGTTACTTTTATGCCTCAGGCAATTAGATATGTTTGCAAATATGTGGCACAAATTTCAAGTTAGTTTTAATTTGACACTGCATTTCCTTTCTGTAGGCTATATTTCAGGTTCACTGTGATTTGAACTCATTGGCCACTGGTAATAGGACTGTATGGTGTTCTTATGGATCTACTGAAATGCATGCAGGCGATCCACAAGGTGAGCTGTGCAGTTTATTGTGCCGCAGAAGCTGCCGCTGGCAGACTGTATGGTAGATGGCCACTGCAGGAGCCAGTTTCGAGCAGATCCCTGCTGATTGGAGGATGCTACAGCCAATTACGTCTCTGTGACTGGGCCTGTTAGATCTGGCCCAATTAGCACAATTAGATCTGGCATGGACAGGGTGTGATTACAGACCATGGGGTGCCTCCTTCAGCACGATATATTGGCTCACAGCCCACTATAAATCATTTAAAATTCAATATAACCCTGTCCATGTTGACAAATTAAGTTAATTTATTTGTTCCATTAACTTGTCTGTACACAAGACATGCTTGCTACTTCAGAAAGCACTCAGCGTGTAGTTATTGTTTACTTTTTCTTTCAAACATGTAATCAGAGTTGATAGAATCAGATGATAGAATCACTCAGAAAATGATCCGTTGAATTTAGACTGTGTCGCCCCCAGCCAAGTGCCGGCATGCACTGTTCATAAAATAAAGTGGCCTGTTTGGAATAATAATACCTGTAAGCACTTATCATCATAGTTAATGTATATTTTAGAGCAGAAAACAAATCAACTAACTCTGTTATTAGTATCTCCAAGATAGCAGACAAAGTACACAAGACTTCCATTTTACTCAGACTCCTGCAAAAAGTGGCCCAGTTCTGATTTTTATGCTCTTATGTGACATGTGTGAGTGAGTGGAGTACACTTACATGTGTATACAACATGATACTTAAAGTGTGAGTATAAAATAAACAATACAGACCTGTATTTACTGTAATAGTTTCTTCTTCATTAATTTCTGGTGTACAACATATGATCATATCATATCACCCTCAATTGGGTATACTGGATACTATCTGAATTAAAGTCGCCCAAACCATATGACAAATTTAAGATTTATGATTGTAACAAATAACATAGGTTTTGATTTTTTTTGAAAATGCTGTGCTCTATAGCACAACCATGAGCTTCAATTGGGCCAATACTTTAGGTTTATGCTCTTGATGGGAGTGCCAATATAGCTACTAAGTTTCATCAATTTATGTCAATCTGCTTGGGAATTATTATCATTTTTGTGATAAGCCACACCCACCTTGATATTTATTAGCTTACTGTGGCCATGTTTTTTGGATTAACTTTCTTTCTTTAACTATCTTTATTTAGAAGAGGGCCTTCCAGTGAACAAAATGGCAAATGTTTCATATTGGCATGTGAAATCGTTTAGGAGATGGTTTTAAAAGGTTTTTTTTTAATTATTATTATTATTACTTTTAATCGAAATAGCAGACAATCCAATATGGCAGACATCATGGGTTCTATGGAATTATTTATTGTTCATGAGAAGTCATATCTATTGACATTGGTCTCATATATCTAATGGGGTAGAAGTATTTTTTTAATATATAGTTTGCATTTAACTGTCCACTATAGTGCCATCGTGTGGCAAGTTGGGGTGAAATTCACTGCATGGCTACTGTCCCCAAGGATCTCCCATTGTGAAAAATCATCAAAAGTTATGAAGCGGTTTTGCTTTAATTGCCAAAAACTGCAGAAGACATAATAATAATACCAGCAAAAACAATAGGGTTCCTTCAGCTTCACTGCATAGACCCCTAATTACCTGAGAACTGTGTTTTAAATACCATTTATTGTAAGATTATAATACTGTTGTTCTGCTGGAAGAGTAGCATGCATGTGCAAGGTAAACAATCATAATAATGATAACAATAATAATCATAATAAATCTTTATTTACATAGCACTTATACAAATCAAACTTACAAAGTGCTTCACAGAGAAAATAGAGAAAATATTTCAAACATTGAACAAATAAAATATGAAGAATATTTAAGTATTTAATGAAATAATGAGATAATTAAATAAAATTGTATTATATAATTAGAATCAATGGTGTTTAAAACACAGTTCTCTGGTAATTATAACTGTGTTATAATAATAATAATACATCTTTATTTATATTGCACTTCCAAATAACACTTACAAAGTGCTTAACAGAGAGAACATTTAAAACATATTTGTAAAAATATCTAATGAAAAACAATAATGAGGATAATGAAATAAAATAAAAGACAGAAGCTAAAAGCAAACTGAGAAAATAACAAATATAACTATATAAGAAAGCTAATTTAAACAGTTTTTTCAAAAGCATATATTCCCCATTGTACATGAGAAAAGTTAAAGTACTTAACACTTAAGCTTAAAAAGAGGCTAATTGTCCTGTGGTAATGCATGCTGGGATATATACAGATTAAATGTAAAAAATGCCATGTGCAGTTCTTCCAGAAGCTACAACCACAAATGTTGTTCTTTCACATTTCACACTGGCTTTTAAACATTGGTTTTTGTGTTTAAAAGCCGTCATCCTTCTAGCCCGTTTCTCACTTGCCGATCTCCAAATACAGTGTTTCAAGTCACAAAAGTGGTGTACTAAAGTAATTACTTTTCACAGAAACTGGACAATACTTCCAGCTTCCAACATTAGCTCACTGCAAGTACATCAGGTTGCACAGCATGCTAACTATGCTCACAACACTGGTTCCAGGAGTGACAGGTGCACATATACAGTGAAATGAAACCTTTGTAATCTAAGACATTTTTAAATTTAGGTTTAGAATACTATATCTTAAGGATGTTTTCAAGTTTTTTTTTTTAAAGTACATCTTATTATAGCCTTAGGCCTACCAATATCAGTGGGAATCTACAACAGCACCTTATCTGTCACAGGAAGAAAATATGTTGGATCTTTTTTTAAATAGTTTGTAACAAACTATTTAAACAATTCATGTGGTAACGGTAAATGGCACTAGAATTCGGATTCTGCAGAGTTGTCAATTAGCTATCAAGAACATGAGAAAAGAGAAAAGACATTTAACAATGAAAAATGAAGCAACCATTAAGTATTGCTAGGATGCTAATTTACTAGCTTCTTCTACCACCTAACTAGCTGCAAGCCACACACTATATCACTATTAATATTTATAAAAATTTAGCATAAAATAAAAAAATGTTATAACTGTTATAAAAGAAGATTTTCAATTCAAAATTGGCATACTATTGTATGAAGTGCGTTTGGCTACCGAGATTGTGAAGTGTTATTGCAGCCAATCGGCTGTGTCAGTCACTCTAATCCGCATAACTATGGCATGTTAATATTTCCAAATTTACTGCACCCCTGACCACAAAAATGCTTTGCTAGATATAACATGTTGCAACTAAGATATTTGCCTGATAAAATGCTTTTTATCCAGATATTTAACCTTATTTATTGGTTTTGTAAATTGACTGTTATAACCTGTTGCTAAGGTTGCATTTTCTTTTGTTTATTTGGGATTATGGATACAAAGTTTCTGCATAGTGATTTTGAAATGTAGCGAAGCAAAGTACCTGGATTACTGTACTAATGCACACTTTACTGTGCCTTTCAACAAACATAATGCATGGCTGTCAACCAATCAGAATTGAGTACTTATCCAAGCCATGTTTTAAATTTGTGAATAGGCATGGTAGTCTGGGTACATTGCCTCATTGCTGTTCAAAATCAGTATGCAAAAACTTTAAAATTGTTCTAAAGTTTTATCATAAATAAGTGAAATAATTACCAGCTTAGAAATCGAATAAATCTCAAAATGGCTGACACCTTCAATGTTTCTGCGTCCATATCCCCAAATCAATCAATGGAAATGTAGCATCATAGCACCATGGGTGATATGGGTGTTTCACCCATGTGAAAAAGTAATTGTCCTCTCAGTTACTCAGTCAACCAATGAACCAAATGGAATTGATAATTATATTCAGCTGATTGAACACAGTCAGGCTTGACTGCAGTCAATCATGTTGAATATAAACCTCACTCATATTCAACCTTACCATCAGTGAAGTGGTAGTGAAGTGGTCACCACAAGTTTCTACAAGCCGCTATGCCATGATTAAAGGAAATTCCAGAAGAGATGAGGGAAAAAAAGTTGTTGAAATTTATCAGTCTGGAAAGAATTATGGAGCCATTTTGAAGGCAATGGGACTCAAACCGGACTGGGACTAAAGCCGCAGTGAGATCCGTTGTCTCTAAATGTAGAACGACTGGAACGAAGGTGAATCTTACCAGGAGTGCCCGGCCTGCCAAAATTTGTCGAAGGGCACAGCAACAACCCATCCAGGAAGACAGAAGATCCCAGAAGAACTGCAAGAATTGCTGACCTCTCTCCCCTCAGCTCAGGCTAGTGTTCATGACTCCACAATAAGAAAGAGACTAATGGAGAGTAGCAAGGCGGAAACCACTGCTAACCAAGAGAAGCATCTTACATTTGCAGGAAAAGTACTTGGATGATCCCCTAGTTTTTTGGAGTAATGTTCTATGGACAGATGAGTCAAAAGTGGAACTTTTTGGACAACATGGGTCCTATTATGTCTGTCATGAAGTAAATGCAGCATTTCACAATACGAAAATCATGCCAACCGTCAAACGTGGTGGTAGTGTGATGGTGTGCCATTATTCACAGAACCATGAACCATGACAGAACCATGATTTTTTCTCTGTACCAGAAAATTATTTCGGAAAATGTCTTGTCATCTCTCCATGAGCTGAAGCTGAAGCATAATTGGGTTATTCAGCAAGACAATGATGTAAAGCACAAAAGCTATTCAACATCTGAATAGCTGAAAAGAAACAAAATAAAAGTTTTGGAGTGATCTGACTTGAACCCAATAGACATGCTGTGGCAGGACCTCAAACAAACTGTTCATGCTCAATAATCTACTGGCTTATCTGAATTAAAGCAGTTCTGCAAAAAAGAGTGGGATAAAATTCCTCTACACTTATGTGAAAGACTGGTAAAATTACAGGAAGTGTTTGGTTGAAGTTACTGCTGCTAAATGTGGTGCAACCAGTTATTAAGTTTAAGGGGGAAGTTTCCTTTGGTTAAATGCATGTTTGGTAACTCTTTTCATTAATTGAAATCACTTTTAAAAATGTGTTTTCTGTTTAGTCAGGTCCCCTTTTGCTAATATCACATTTTGTCTAAAGATCTGAAACCATCAATGTGGCAAATATGCAATAACAGAGGAAATCAGGAAGGGGGCAAGTACTTTTTCATGGCAATATATGGTGACAGTATTCAAGTGCCACTACCAGCTGCGTCATTGGCCACCTGGTGTCTATAAAGGTAGGATGACCTTAAGTAGAAATTAATTCTTAAGATAAATTCAAACAGCAAGCAGTCCAGCAAAGAGTGTTGGGTCTATGGATATGACTAAATCCATAATGAAAATGCAGTGCATGTTCTATTGGATTTGGCACGCACATTTTAAAAATATGTGCGTATATACCTCTGTATTTGTGAACTGCATCTGTACTGTTTGCAGCAAAAGCAGCAATAGGAGTGTCATTTGCAGAAACAGCATTATGCTCACACAAAAGCAGATCAGTCCCAGTTCAGAATGAGGTAGCAGAAAAGCACTCACAATACAATATTATATTGAAGAGGCAACACATTCTGGAACCGTTTTAAAATACTTGAATTGGAAATGGGGGAAAAACATTAGTCAGACAGACATCTTACATTCATGTCTGATCATTCAACATAATTTCAAAACAATCAAACCATATGATTGATTTCTTACTATGCCTCACATTTGGGGTTGACAACACAGAGTGTAGCCTGCATATTTTCAAATGCACTGACACTTGAAAAATGAAATCCCCCTTCTCCCAATTAATTAAATTCCATTTCGAGCAGTTATATTATGATTCTTCACTGTTTTAAAGTATGTGTATTTCTTGTTTTCTTCTTTTTATTAAAATGCTTGAATTTGAATGAGGGTAGCAAAGAAGGCATTTTCAGGAAAAATCTGAGGAAGTTTATTCAGATCCTACATGAATGCAGCTTAACATCCAACTCGCAAAGCCTAGATTGGTAATCATGTAAGAACAAGACTCAAGAATGAGGACAAGGAGCTGAGGACAAGGAGCTGACAGACAAGGAACTGACAGACAGATGGACAGCTGCTGTCATGTCCATGCCAACACCTCATTTGCTCTCTGCAAATCTCAGTGGCAATCCTTGGAACGCAAAACCAGAAGTCTCAACAACCAACGTGAATGTCAAATGGCCGATTATGACCAAACTTAACCCCGTCAGTTTGTCTCAATCTCCTTCTTGCTGGCAACCTCTGTGTATAATCCCCAGTGAGACTTCTTAGTAGAGTATAAAACCACACTCAGGGTACTTGGAAAGGCACACCACAGGACTGGCACACCACAAGAGCTGACAGTCGGAGGAGACCTGACGTCTCTTCTCCCCTCCATAGATCTTCTCCCATCCTTTCTCAAGAGCCCACACAAGCCAAGATGAACGGCACTGAGGGTAAAAACTTTTATGTCCCCATGTCCAACCGGACGGGGTTGGTGAGAAGCCCATTTGAATACCCCCAGTACTACCTAGGAGAACCGTGGCAGTACAAGATGCTGGCTGTCTACGTGTTCTTTCTCATCTGCTTTGGCTTCCCCATCAATGGCCTGACACTGGTGGTAACAGCTCAGCACAAGAAGCTTCGGCAACCTCTCAACTTCATCCTTGTCAACTTGGCTGTGGCTGGCTTGATCATGTGCATCTTTGGGTTTACAATAACCTTCTACACCGCCATTAATGGCTACTTCGTCTTTGGGCCGAAGGGCTGTGCCGTTGAGGGCTTCATGGCAACTCTTGGAGGTGAGACCATCCTCTAGACTCCAGAATTCCAACCTGCTGTGCTGATCGTTGTTGTGCTATATGAATATGTAATAGCAGACTTAAATGATTCTTGCATTCTATTCTAGTGCGTTTACAACTTATTGCTGGATGTGTGTTTATAACATAACCAATGGTGAAGGGCATTAAAACCGAGGTGAAGCATCTTTGAGTAAATTAAATTAATTGAATTACTTTCCTTTTTTGACTGCAGAAGGATTATATCCCTTCTCTATGACATTGTTTCACTGCTAATGAAAGTTTTTGAGCAATCAATAATAATCACACAACAGAGTGGAAAACCAGCCAGGCTGCCACTGTCAAGGTTGAATTGGCAATCTCTTATCAGTCCCTGCTGTACATTGTTAACCACCACCATCTCTCTTCCCTTGCACAGGTGAGGTGGCTCTCTGGTCCCTGGTGGTGCTGGCCATTGAGAGATACATAGTGGTTTGCAAACCCATGGGCAGCTTCAAATTCACCTCCACTCATGCTATTGTTGGTATTGCATTCACCTGGATAATGGCTCTGTCATGTGCTGCCCCACCCCTTTTTGGCTGGTCCCGGTAAGTCAGGCATTTGATGATAAATCAGCGGCCACACTGCATTTGTATTTTTCTATTGAATATGTATTTTTACAATAGCAACAGTTAGGTGTACAACTTCACAAAGAGACCTGACCTTTCCTCCCGTTCAACACAGGTACATGCCTGAGGGATTGCAATGCTCCTGTGGACCTGATTACTACACTCTCAACCCAGATTACCACAATGAGTCCTTTGTGATATACATGTTCGTTGTTCACTTCTTTTTGCCTGTCCTCATCATCTTCTTCGCATATGGCAGCCTGGTTTGCACAGTCAAAGCGGTAAGAGTCACACTAAATTTTTTGGGGCAAGTGGGAGCAAAGAACATATTTGTGGGAAGTGAAGTCATTGCTGTTGTTTCCTGTAAATATAGGAGCCCTGAGAGAGCGGCGCTCCCTGCAAAGATTTTGTATGTTAGCTTGGTTCCATGAGCGACCATATTACATCACACCTATTGCCCATTTATTTTTTAAGTACAAGTTTTGGTTTTACAAAATTAAAAGGTGGTAATATATAATTTTGTGTGACAAGCAGTCCGATATAGATTGCCAGTATAAGGTGCCTGTAGCAAACAATACTATTTCTTGTGTGTTTAAATAGTTGACTCTGTTGTACGGCTCTCTTGACCTTGTGTGTCTGTCCTACTCTCTTCCTCCTCAGGCTGCCGCCACTCAGCAGGAGTCTGCCTCCACCCAGAAAGCAGAGAAGGAAGTGACACGCATGGTCATCTTGATGGTGCTGGGTTTCATGGTGGCCTGGACCCCCTATGCTACCATGACTGGCTACATCTTCTTGAACAAGGGAGTAGCATTCAGTCCCCAGAGCATGGCTGTACCAGCCTTCTTCTCCAAGAGCTCAGCGTTGTACAACCCCATCATCTATGTGCTGCTAAACAAACAGGTGAGTCCGGCATTCATGGCAATATAGATATAACAGACTCTCAATCCCAGGTTTCCACAAATTCCAGGTTATTTTTCACTTTTTATACTGAATGACTACTCAACTCTGGACCTGGAGGGTTCTTTAAACCAGTAACATTCAGTAATCAGGGATCAAATGTGTTCAGTTCAGATTGTATCAGGTCATTATGTTCCTGGGCAGAATAGAGCCTTGACGATAGCAGCATAAGAAACTGTAGTGCTGATATTTTAACGTCTTTCGTTTCCTTTAGTTCCGTAACTGCATGCTGACTACCCTCTTCTGTGGAAAGAACCCAATGGGTGAGGAGGAGACCTCTACAACCAGCAAGACAGAGGTCTCTTCAGTTTCTCCAGCATAGAAACATCCCTCTGTCTCCACCTTCACTCAGCTCTCGAAGTTCTCACCCTTTTTATTATTTTATGAACTGTATCAAAGAAACTTCTATTTCTATGATTTAATGGATATATGTATGTTTTTTTAAATGTATATATATATATTGATTTGACTTTGAAATGAAGTGTTGATATTTTCAAGAGATATGGCATCCTATCTTTCAAATATTATATAATCATCTTGCCCTGACCTGTAGCTCTCCAAAGCTCTGGCTTTCTGTTAGCATAAAGGGAATTTGTGACAACAGCTTTCTAAGGAACAAAGCAAAATTATTTCTTTTTTTACTCTTTTGTTACTTGCTGTTATGGGAAGCAATGTCATTCCAGTTCACAGACATCTTCCATGGGTTTGTTGCCTTGCATATAGTGAATGCAGGACATCAAGCTGAGTCGTTGTACTGTGATTCTTGCGGTATCCACTGCTGACACCCCTCCCCCTTTCTAAGCAATCCCTTTAAGACTGCATCAGCTCTTGGTCCAGGATGCAAAGCTAGCAGAGCCTTTTAACAGGATGGGCAGTGAATATCTTCACCTGCACCAAAGAGTGACAAAGAAAGTGGGCAGCACAGGACCTAAATTAGAGTTAAGGCTCAATTAGAATCTACTTCTTGGTGGTTTAAACTCCAAGGCTGAGAAAATAGAGTCTGCCCACAAACACAGGGGCAGGGCAAACCCAGCATAAGAGATACATGATGCAGCCTCTTAGCTAATCTACACGAAACAAGGTAAAGTTGAAGATCCAGAGCTGGTCTTTTACATTTTTCATGTTATGCCACACAAATTGGGAGCGTAGTTCGCCACAGCTCAATGCCCTCTTAGTGGTGAGGCATTAAGGGAGACTGACAGGTCCACACGCTTGACTCAGAGGACTGCACTAATGTTTCGGTTGGTTTTGATGAGGTTTGTGATTTTATTTTTGTGTAATTATGGGGCTGTCAATTCTTTTGCTGGCCTGATCAGACCATTGATTGCTGTACATATTTTATAAATGAATATAAAATATAGTAGCCTACTAGACTAATGAATTCATGCATCACAAATATCTGTCTCTTGTTGTTTATTGAAGCATCTGCAAATAATTACGCATAATTATATTCCAATTTTCAAAATTTGTTCTGAAGAAATCGTGTTTAAACCGTTTAAAATTATGTTACACCTTCACTTCAGGCAATTTAACTGTAGTTGTGATCTTTGCATTGAACAACCAAGTACCGCCAAGTCTAAATGTTCTATGCTACAGAATCCGGATAGCTGGGCCAAATGGTACAAATGTCCTTATTCAAACACAACAAAGCTGTCCAGTTTATGAGAGCTACTACCTGGACTTCGTCGTTGGGCTGTGTTACTTCTCTGGACCCGTACCTCAACTCCGACACGTCCAGCTGAGCGAGCTGTGGTTTCCGGAGTTCAGGGAGGAAGTAACCAATCTCCTCGTGTCTTGGGAAGCTGTAGCCACCCTTGGCTTGGCCAGGTTCCCTTGTCTGCTAATCCGTGGTGCTGCATGCTCCTTTCCTGCTTGCTCCTGCCAGCGCCCTCTGCTGGTTCCCACTGGTGCTTGCAGGCTTGACAAGGACTACTCGCTGAGCCCAGGCTGTCTTTCCCTGCCGAGTCTATACGGATGTGCTCGTGTTAAATCACAACTGAAACAGAGAACACACGGCCCTCCCATCCGCTGTTTAAATTCCCAAATGATTAAACTACTGCTTTCTTTGGGCTCTCTTCTAATACCCCTCAACAGCCAACATGGAAGCGAAGTACCCCATGTTGGAACTGCTCAGTCTACAAACACGCTACTGCAGGTTTCCTTCTCCACCCCGGCCGCCCAAAGACTTGGACGTTATTCTGTGCCCGAAATATCTCCACCGTGGCAGCTCAACTCGGAACTTCTCTTATCACAAGTTAAACTCTATTCCACCCTTCTGGTCTATGACCCGCCACTCTCTCACTGATTGGTTGTCTTCCAGATGAAAAACTGACCTCAGCTCTCTGCGACCAGTTCCTCCAGCACCCGCTCCATTTTCAAACTTTCAAACTGTTCAATGCGTGATCTCTGAACATTAAATCCCCCTTGATTTGCGATTTCATAAATGACAAACATATAAATGTATTGTGTTTGACTGAGACATGTCAACTGCATAAAGAATTTTTTCATCTGAATCAGGCAACTCCGATGGACTACCCTTGCATTTATAAGCCCCGCGCTACTGGCCGAGGTGGCGGTGTTGCTGTTATTTATTGTTGTGATGTCAAAGCAAATGTAACTATGCCAACTGGCTCGTCTTTTGAATGTCGTTTTTAAACTGTCTGGTTCTCAGGTTGGCGGCTGGTGGATGTTAATATCAAGCCCTGCAGGTAACACCGCTTTAAACACTGGAAAAATGAGTCAGAATGTCCAACCTTAACCAACGTTTTATAAGATTAATTTGATACCAAGCTGCTCATTATCCATTGTAAGCTGACAAATTGGTCAGCATAAAAAAATAAGCCATATCTTTGCTGTCACGTGATCCTTGTCTTGGTCCACATTTGACTTTTGACATTTTTATGAGTAAAATTCCTAATAGATAACATTTGATCACACATTCCAGTGTGGTATCAAATGCTATCTGCTAAGAGCTGAAATAACACTGTTAGAGTTGAATTAACACTGTTAGAGCTGAATTAACACTGTTAGAGCTGAATTAACACTGGACATTTTACTGTGCAGCTTCTCAGTGCCAGGCTGTATCATTTATCCAGTGGAGTACTCACCCCTGAGGTGAGTACTAATTAACCTGGGAAGATGCTGAAGTGTGTCTATAAACCTGTGCAATGTAGTCTAGTACTTTGGTTCTGGTAGAAGGGCTCCCATTTTCTCAGCATTCAGTTTCAGGCCATCACTACTCAGTCAGTGACCAAATATAGCTAATATAAAAATGTCCTGATGTTGTATTTCTGTGGTGTCTTAGGCTGAAAATACCCAGGTATTTGCCATTGCAACATCTATTTCTTCAACTGTGCAAAGTGGGTTGTGTGCTCTTTTGATTGCTTTGTTTATGTCTTGATCCAAATGATTTGCTTGACCACTGTAACTGCAATTACTGAACCTTTCTATTCAGTGCAATTCCTCTTTATACTTCGCTTTGTGTACTATAAAGACTCTCCTGGGTGTAGGAAAGTTCCTTTAGCAACTGGAAGGACCTTGACACCAACTTCAATGTGGTGGTAAACAGGTAAGCGTCCCAGCCCTGTGAATAGATCTTTAAAATAATGGAGAATATCTTATGCTACACATTTGAACTTCACTTCAGATTTTCTGCATCAGGCCTAGCTGCTGAAAAGTGGCACATCCCAATAAGGTTGGAACATCACTTTTCATGAATGGCAGCTGAATATCACACTTCCTCCTGTGTTCACAATTCAGAACTATTTGATCCAGTGGTGAAATCTGGTGGCCAAAATTGCAAAACAGTCTGCATTCAAACTCAGTGAGCCAAGAGGATATTTAAATTTAACTTACATTTGACTTACATTTGTGTTTATCCATTTATCCAAAATTTTGAATACCATGTAATAAAAAAATAATGCTGAATACTCTGGTCGTACAATAATAATAATAATAATAATAATAATAATAATAATAATAATAATAATAATAATTCATTAATTTAATTATTATTCTGTCAGGGATTTGCCTAGCCTAGTCATTAGCTTAAGCTCAGCCACAAGCATCTGTATCCACTCAAAAATATTTTTGGTGAAAGAGTAATTTGAGTAATTATGACTCTTAGAAAATGAATTCCCAAGGGTTACCTTTCAGAAGAGATCAAGATTATATCTGTAGTCAAAGGGGTTCCAGAACAGTAACCATTTTATTTTTGGTATGTCCTTTTCAGGCTTCTGTTAAAAAAGCGGACGATTGAGAAGGGGTTAAAAATACTGAGAAATAAAATCACTATAGGGCTCCTATATTTACAGGAAACAACAGCAATGACTTCACTTCCCATGAATGCGTTCTTTGCTCCCACTTGCCCCTACAAATTTAGTGTGATTCTTACCGCCTTGACTATGCAAATCAGGCTGCCGTATGTGAAGAAAATGAGGAAGACGGGCACACAGAAGTGGCAGCTGAACATGTACATCACAAAGGACTCATTGTTGTCTGGGTTGAGAGTGTAGTAATCAGGCCCACAGGAGCATTACATGGATGTATCGGTGAAAGTGTCCGCCTAACCATTATTTTAAAGTAAAAATATATGTAGCTTATATAAAAATACAAATACAGTATGGGCTGTTGATGATCATCAAATGCCTGACTTACCGGGACCAGCCAAAAAGTGGTGGGGCAGCACATGACAGAGCCATTATCCAGGTGAATGCAATGCCAACCATAGCATGATTGGAGGTGAGTTTGAAGCTGCCCATGGGTTTGCAGGCCACTAAATATCTCTCAGTGGCCAGCACCACCAGGGACCAGAGAGGCACCTCACCTGTGCAAGGGAAGACAGATGGCGGTGGTTAACAGCAGGGACTGTTGTCAATTCAACCTTCAACAGTCTGGCTGGTTTTCCACACTGGTTTTGTGATTATTATTGATTGCTCAAAAAATTTCATTAGCAGCATGGACTGCTGGTAATGCCATAGAAGGCAAGATAATGTCATAGAGAGAAACTATGCATATAATTTGTATGCAGTCCCAAAAGGAAAGTATTTCAATTTAAGCAAGGATGCTTCACCTGAGTTTTAACGCCCTTTAACATTAATGATTTTGTAAACACACAACCAGAAATAAGGTGTAAACATGTTAGAATAGAATGCAAGGATCAGTTAAGTCTGCCGTTAAATATTCATATAGCACAAAAGCCAATAGGTCAGCACAGAAGGTTGGCATTCTAAAGTGTGTAAAGGATGTAAATATCTCACCTCCAAGAGTTGCCCTGAATGGCACAGCCCATGGGCCCAAAGGCAACATTGCTGTTAATGGCAGTGTAGAACGTAATTGTGAACCAAAAGCCAAACCATGATCAAGCCAGTCACAGTGAAGTTGACAAGGATGAAATTGAGAGGTTGCCTGAGCTTCTTGTGCTGAGCAGTTACCACCAGCATCAGGCCATTGATGGGGAAGCCAAAGCAGATGAGAAAGAACATGTAGGCAGCCTGCACCTTGTACTGCCATGGGTCTGCTAGTTAGTATTGGGGCTATTCGAATGGGCTCCTCACCAACCCCATCTGATTGGACATGAGGATATAAAAGTTTTTATCCTCTTGAGAAAGGATGGGAGAAGATCTATGGAGGGGAGGAGAGAAGTCAGGTCTCCTCTGGCAGTCAGCTTCTGTGGTGTGCCTGTTCTGCGCTTCCCAGATACCCTGAGTGTGCTTTTATACTGCTCTTAGTCTCAGTGGGGATTATACATGGGGGTGGGGGCTAGGGGGTTGTCAGCAGGAAGCGGATTGAGAAGAACTGACGGGTTTAAGTTTGGTCATAATCAGCCATTGGTCCGCGTTGGTCATTTGGCTTATGATTTTACTTTCCTAGGATTGCCACTGAGATTTGCGAGGTTTAGAGCGCAAATGAGCAGTTAGGGCATGGAAAGGACAGCAGCTGTCTATTTCTCGGGTCAGCTCCTTGCCCTCATTCTCAGATCTTGTTCCGACATGATCGGAAATCTGGGCCTTTCAAGTTGGATGTTAAGCCGCATTCATCCAGGATCTAAATAAACTTTCTCTGATGTTTCTTGAATATGACTTATTTGCTACCGTCCTTAAAGTTAGGGAATTTTTAAAAAGAAGAAAACAAGAAATACACATACTTTAAAATTGTGACCATTTGTTAATTCAATACTGTTTGAAATGGGATTTCATTAATTGGGCCAAAGGGGATACACACACACAGACACACACACACACACACACACATACATATGTATGTGCGTGTGTGTGAGCGTGCGTGTGTGTGCAGTGAACATATTTTTTGGGACAAAGACATTTTTTTCTTCTTGATTTGGCTCTGTACTCCACAATTTCAGATTTGTAATCAAATAATTCAAATGTGGTTTTTGCATATGTTTTGCTTGCAATGCCTGCTTGCTTGCTGGCAATGCCTGCTGTGACCCAGACACATCACCAGGTGCTGAGTTTCTACTCTGGTGATGCTTTGCCCAGCCTTTGCAGCAGCCATCTATAATTCCTGTTTACTGTTTTGTGGGCTAGTTGTTAGTAAAGTTTTCTCTTCAGCATATGAAACACGTGTTCAATTGGATTCAACTCAGGTGTATAACTTGACAAGCCAAGGGTTTTTCTATTTTTGGCTGTAAAAAACTTCATCATGCTGTTGACTGATGCAGCGTCCAATGAGTTTGGAGCCATTTGGTTAAACTCAAGTGGATGAGATGCTTCTGTACCCTTCAGAATTTATTCTGCTACTATCAGCAGTTGCATCATCAATAAAGAAAAATGAGTCAGTACCCGTGGCAATCACACATGCCCAAGCCATAACACTCCACCACAATCTGTGTGGAATTTACCTTTTGCTAATTTACATTTATGCCCCTTCCTTCTACTAACAGAACTCAACCTGAAGAATCACTTGCAGCTCACTTTGTTAATCCCTTTTATGAATTTAAAAGCCTCAATCAAATCACCCCCGCGTCTCCTTAAAGTTTCAAGTTTAGTTCCTAAACTTGAAGAGGTTAAGCATCTGAAGTCTTCCCTCGTGCAAGGCGGTTTATGGAAGTGTGCCCCAAAGGGAAACACTTAGTTTACTGCGCTGACGGGGAGTCAGCAGGCTCTGATAAAGAGACTGCACTCAGCCGTGAAACATCTCACCGAATCACATTATGTAAAGCTACGTTTCTTCATAATACAGTGTAATCGTGTTTTGTATTGTTGGACACCCGAATGTCATGGGGAACAATTTGGTGTCTCAGCAACAAAGGCTAACCCAGTGTAATATGCTTACACAGATAGAGCAAGAAGGGTCATTGATCTGCACTGTTTTGTTAAGATTATGTCCTCATTTGATGACTTGGTGTTTGGCTTTAATCTTTAAATATATGTATGGGAAAGGTGCAGTGGTTCTGGGAGACTCACTAATATGACCTCCTATGCACCATACGCACCTATCCATCTCACTGCACACACTCTTTTGCATCTGTATATTGTCATTATTAAAATACTGTACAATAAATTGCATTTACTTTAACCTGGTATTCCACTTTGACTCTTACTGCTGGGCCTAGCAGTTTTAAAGTCCTAACATACACATAGAACTAACATACACATAGGATATCTGCACCCCGTAGTCACTCGCCTATACACTAGTACAGGATACACAACTGTATTTATGCAGGCTACACAAGCCAGACACACGTCCTGCATCTACCAAGCTAGATAGCGACCCGTATAGAGCCACACTACTGGCAGAAAGCAGTGTCCTGCTTCTATGCATAACAGTTAGCACAGAAACATTATTATTAAACATTATTAAAACCTACTTTTGGAGTCAGATAATTGAGATAATTAAATGAATCCCATTGCAGTAGCTCCGGGTAAGACTACATGCCTTCCTTTGCTATTCAGATGCTTCTGCGGTTTGGTGTATCTGAGGAGTTTCTTACACTCATAACTTTTATCTTTCATACCAGGAACCAATTTGGTTGCTATTCGTTGAACCCTTACCAGTGTCTCTATACCTTTTTTTGTAGTACGGTCCCCGGAACTTCACACAATACTGTAAGTGAGATCTGACACAGGTACTCAAGAAGATAAGTATAACTTCTTCGGGAATGGTGTGTGTGCTCTGCAATGGATTGGCGATAGATTGTTCTAACAATCTTAAGCTAAAGGTTCCAAGAGATAATAAAAATGAATATAGAAAGAATTAATAAAAATAATAAAAAATAAATATAATAATATTAATAAATAATATTAATAAGTAAAATTCAAACAGTTCAATTCAGTCAGAACATTTGCATCCAAAGGTAACCAGTTTCTTGATCAGAGTCCTGACTCCTGCCCAGTTTGATTTGGCAGCAGTGTGAACACAACAGGAAGCAGGGCAGATATGGAGTGAGATTGGTCTCAATATTATTGATAAATTTGTGTATCATGATCCATAAATAAGAGACAAGTCACAAGTGTGTTTTACTATCCACAAACAAGTGTCATTCAACTTGTGTCCTGTAAATTGACATTTCAATGAATGTGCACTGATTTGTACAAACGCATACATATTTGTGAATACATATTTCCCTTTTACACAAGGGCCTCATACTTCATATATGAGGTATGAGGTATTTCTCCATTGATACCAGGGTTGGGTATCAATGCAGATCAACACAGATTTCGGTGTTTCATTTCAGCGCTGTCTGCACTAACTCGCTTGGTCGACTCGTTAGCAAGCTAGCTAACATTCAACTCGGTCAAAATGTCAAATGCAAAACTGTCAAAAGTGTGGCTGTATCGAGCCATCTGTACCAGGAAGGATTCAAACAATGGGACGCACCTTTGCAATAAAAATATGTTCTTTATGTCATCGTTCCTTTTACAGAAGGTAACTACACGTTCAGGTTTCAAAAGTGTTCTTTTAACAGGGGTATCACTTTCAATTATTTGTCATTTACAGGAAAGGAAAAATGACTGGATCCATGCCTATGTGTTGCTCAGAGCCAGAATGTACGTGTGCTTGCACAAAGTGCCTTGTATGTGTGAGCAACTTGGCCTTTTTATACATTGAAAACAAAACATTTTTCTTCAGCTTTTACATCACCATAACCAAGCAATGGAAGGAATGTTGCCTCAGTAATCCTCCTCCAACTGTCAAATGAGAAACAAGATCTATTTCTATATAGGAAACCAGGTCTTACTTGTAGTTTTTCTTTATTAATTTATCAATATGGATCTTAAAGTCAGGTTTCTATCAATCCAGATGCTCAGATATTTAAAGTGTAAGATTCACTCAATATGGGCACCATTAAGTGTGCACATCTGCAGATCAGTATAGTCTGTCCTATTAGATCTGGTAAATAACGTGTTTAGTTTTGTCTGTATTTAAAACTAGTTTGTGTGCTAAAAGTGCCTTCTGCAAGACAGTGAAGGAGACCTGCAGATTTTCGACAGCTTGGGTCACAGTCGAGGCAGAGCAGTAAAATACATTGTATCACCCATTTATAAAATTTGTAAATAATGTGGGACCTAAAACGTAACCGTGAGAGACACCTTTAGTTGTATTAAGGACATTAACAGTAGTTCTACACTGAGACCCGTCAGATAGGTTGTTTTGGAGCCAATTACAAGCAGTTGTATCCAGCCCAATGCAGTTCAGCCTATGCAACAACGTGGATTGAATGGCCATATCAGATGCTTTAGCAGATCCACAAAAAGGGCAGTGCAATGTAGCCCATTATCTGGAGAGGTCACTATCTCATTTAACACAGAGTTGTAGCAGAAATTGTACTATGATCAAGCTCTGAATCCTGATGGTTGATTGCTCAAATGGAGTACCTGGGGAGAAAGGCTTTAAGCTGATTCTTAACAATGTATTCTAGAACTTTAGCCAAGCAGGACAGTTTAAAAATAGGGCGATAATTATTAAGGTCACTAGGGTCACCACCCTTATGGAGTAGTAACACATGAATAGCTCCCTGTACTTTAGGGATAACACCGGAGAGAATAGTGAGATTAAAAATATGAGTCAGGGGCTCTACAGTCAGAGGAGCAGAAAGCCTAATAAAAAAATGGGCCAAGTATTTGGAGAATCAAGAGTTGCTTCAGATGTAGGCTCAGACAGATATAAAAAGCCAATATTATTATTACATTCTCAGAAAAGATGCAACAAAATGCCAGTGAAATGCATCGGCTACTAAACTCTGAACCGAACCAGTGTTTAGCCTAATTTGGTAAGGCAGCAAATTAGGACCTTTTGAGTTAACTGTTTTCCAGAACATTGCTGGATCAGCATGAGAGCCAGCAGGAGCAACTTAATTAATTTACTGATTTGACATTCCTTTCAGAGGTGGAGCATTTGTTTCTTAATCGTCTGAAGGCTGGATAGTCCAAGGAACTACAGGTGCATCTGGCTTAAGCTTCATTTCTCAACTAAATCAAGTCGGTGAGCTCAGATGTAAAACAGGGATTGAACTCTTGAACTCTAAGTCGTCTCGGGGGTGGATGTTTGTTTGTCAGGGGGACAAATGCAAATAAGAAATGGAGAAGAGTCACCTCAGAATCGGGGATACTAGAAATACATGACGAATCGGCAGGGTACAGATCATGCAGCAACCCTTGTGCCTCAAATTTTTAGAGGCTCCTCTTTGTGATAAAATGGTATTTTGATTTCGGTAGTCTAGTCTTAGAATTACATCAGTATGGGTAGATTTCGAAAAGGTCTTTCACATGTGTACAGGTAGGAACACTAATCAGTTGACTAAATCCCAGATCAATACTGGTAGACTTCAAACAATCCGAGGATGGGGACAACAAATTGAAGTAAAGATCTCTTAAACTACCCACCTCAGAGGACAGGAAAAGAGCCAATATATCTGCTGTAATATTTATGACATCAGCAGCTGCAGATGGTGGGCGATAGACTGGCACCACATGGAAGCTAACATTATGACTTACTTCTGTTTTAGTGACTAGCAGTTCAAACTGTTTTGGAACAGATACCCTCAGTGATTTAGTTGTATGTAGGTTATTTTAATCAATCAATTCAATCAATTACCTTCATTTAATCAGGGAAGGCCAGTTGAGAACAGAGCTCTCGTTCACAAAAGTGCCCTGGCTACAGAGTAGGGCAGATAAAGGCAATAATGAAGCAGTTAAGACGTTTTCTAGGCCTGTTGCATCCGAAAACATTACATCCCTTTGACACAATAGAATCATCGTCAAAAGAACTGCTTAGCCACGTTTCAGCGAAAACAAAACATCAAGATCAGTATCGTTGTTCAAAATGTCCACTAAATCAGCTTTGGGAAGAATTCTGCGAAGATTAAGGTGTATCCATCCAAGCCCTTGAGGGCATATACAAAGAGGGGAGCAGGTAACAGAACTAACAGGTGTAGGATTTGGAAGAATAACTGAAATGAGGTTACTGTGTCTCACACCACTTTGTCTGGATACGCTTCTGAAGCTGTGCCGATGTGCAGAAACAGTGGATAAAATAACCTGGGGTCTTTACTTGTCCAGGGAAGTTCTTAGACCAGGGATACACTCTAAGGGGATAGAGCCCTGGCATCAATAACAGTCATAATTCAATCCTTGACTAATATTCCTAACAGGATGCAGGGGCCATCAGGGCTGGGATGAAGACCATCCAGCTTCTACAACCCAGATTGTCTCCAGAAAGGGGGCCAGTTATTTATAAAGCACCGTTATGAGAGCAGTTTAAAGAGCCTGCTGTACATTTAATCACCTTCACCTGCAGAGAGAGGCCAAGATAAGATGACCTCTTGGCACATTTTACATGCTTGCTTGAAGGCAGAGGCAATGTTCATTTTCAGAATCTCGGACTGTCTAGGTGTATATCATTTGTTCCAACATGTATGAGTATTTTTGGGAAAGTTGATTATTTCTGTGATAACATCTTCAATTTTGATTTGATATCAGGGATGGGTAGTATACAAAGGATGGTCCAGCAGTTTCAACTCTCACATCACAAATGATGGAGTCTCCAATAATGAGAGCCACTGGAGAGGGAGTCTGACTTATGGAGGAAGAAGCAGGGGAGAAGGTTTCCTGGCGGGGTTGTGGTGGAGGAGGGGAAGCAGGAACCCTGAGTGGAGAGAAACATGGTGACAAACACCAATAACCATCAAATGCCTAGAATCAAGATGAGATACTGAAAGCTCACTAATACCTGCACTAAGGAAACAATTAAATATACCAGACCAATCAAAAGCACAGACTAAGCCATTGGTCCCAAAAGTCCCAAAACCTCTGGCACGGCAACTTAGTAAATATGGAAAACACTATTTGTCTCATTGGCATCTATTTTTAAAAAAAGAAGCAATTCCTTAGTAAATATGCCCAAAAGTTTCCATTAACTAAGCTTATAGAAATTAAACATCTTAAGTCTTTCCCCATAACTTTTATCTTTCATACCAGGAACCAATTTAATTGCCTATCTTTGAACCTTTTTTAAAGCCTCCATATCTTTATTGTAGTACAGTCTGCAGAACATACAGTACTCTCAGCTTGTTCTGACGAAAGTATCATATAACATTGAATTCCTGGACATGATACTCAATACTTTTGGCTATATATCCCAGCATCCTGTTGGCTTTATTTAATGATATAGCACAATTCCTAGAACCTGAAAGGCTTCATTTCAATTTTGTTCCTCCCATAAAGTAGTCCTGCCTAATGTTTTTATTTCCCACATGTAGAACTTTACATTTAGCTATATTGTGTTTTATTTTCCAGCTTTTCCACCCACTTCTGAATTCTGTTTAAATATTCTTGGATTACTTTAGTAGATTCCAAATGGTGAGCTGACCCTCCCAGTTTTGTGTCATCTGAAAATTTAACTAATGTTCCAAACAGTTGATTTTAGTTAGCCCAAGTTTTGGCTTATGTCTCTGACTGCCTTTTTCTTTTTTTCTCAGCATCACAATATGGCTTCCTTGACTTTCATTGGTACAACTCTGGTTCTCATGTTGACAAAGACTAATCACAGACTCAAAAGGCAATCAAAAGCCTAGAATCAAGATTCGAGACTGACAGATGAATAACAAGCTTTGAATGGAATCATCTGTTCTCAGAGTTGTGTCATGTCATTTGAATTTTACAACACCGATGAATACACCATTTTGTTCCAAAGGACACTGTTGATGTTGTCAAAGACAAAATGGCAGTGACTGTGTGAGTTAATTCCTGGGCTCATTGGCCAGTTTTGCTGAATATCTATCCTGGTGGATTCCTAATAACCAGTTTGAACTGGTTTGACCAACACATGAAAGAGGAGACAATTCCGGCAGCAAGTATAATAGAGGTACTAAAAAGGTAAACCATCAAATATCATTTAATATTTTATGAAGTTTGTTGAAATCTCAGTGGGTTGAAATGGATTCAGTGGAGCCGGCCAGAGATTCAAGCCAAATGAGGCCCAACTCCAAGGCTGGATTAGAACTGGGCCAATGGCGGATCTGCACCGGGCTGGATGTGGCCCACTTGCATTTTGGTATCTGAGTTATGTTCACACAGATAAGTAAAAAAAAAAAAAACAGATCAGTTCTGGTTTAGAATGAACTAGCAGAAGCAGTCACAATGCAATATTATATTCAAAAGATGTGAATGGCGCCTGGACAGTTTTGAAATACTTGGAAAGGAAATTGAAAAAATATAGGTGAGACAGACAAATACTACATTTGTGTCAGATCTTTCAATGTGATTTCAGAATAATCAAATCATATGGCTGATTTTTTTTTACTATACCTCACAGTTGAGTTTAACAACACTCAAAGAGTTTTGACAACATATTCAAAAATTTGAATGCGTTTCAAAAACATTCATACTTAAAACAATCAAATCTTCTTTGTCCCAATTGATGAAATTCCATTTCAGTTATAATGAATGAATCTTCAGAATTTTAAATTATGTGTGTTTGTTCTCTCCTTTTTAAAAATGTCCTAACTTGAATGAGGGTAGCAAAGGAGTCATATTCAAGAAACATCAGAGAAGGTTCATGAGTGTAACAACACTCCCCTTTGGCCCAATTAATTAAATCCCATTTCAAACAGTATTGAATTAACAAATGGTCACAATTTTAAAGTATGTGTATTTCTTGTTTTCTTCTTTTTAAAAATTCCCTAACTTTAAGGACGGTAGCAAATAAGTCATATTCAAGAAACATCAGAGAAAGTTTATTTAGATCCTGGATGAATGCGGCTTAACATCCAACTTGAAAGGCCCAGATTTCCGATCATGTAAGAACAAGATCTGAAAGCGAGGGCAAGGAGCTGACCCGAGAAATGAACAGCTGCTGACCTATCCATGACCTCAGTCATCTTTTCCTCACTAAACCTTGCAAATCTCAGCTAAAATCCCAGGTAGCTAGCATGCTAAGCCTTAACAAACAACATGTAGGTCAAATTGCTGATTATGAAACTTTAAACTTAAACCCGTCAGTTTGTTTCAATCCCTTTCACGTTGACAACCCACCCTGCCCATATGTAATTCCCAGTGAGACTACTTAGAAGGGTATAAAACTACAGTCAGGACACATGGGAAACACAGGACTGGCACACCACAGGAGCTGACAGTCGGAGGAGACCTGACTTCTTTCCTCCACTCCATAGAGCTTTTCCCATCCTTTCTCAAGAGGCCACACACACCAAGATGAACGGCACTGAGGGTAAAGACTTCTATGTCCCCATGTCCAACCGGACGGGGTTGGTGAGGAGCCCATTCGAATACCCCCAGTACTACCTGGGAGACCCATGGCAGTTCAAGATGCTGGCAGCCTACATGTTCTTTCTCATCTGCTTTGGCTTCCCCATCAATGGCCTGACACTGGTGGTAACTGCTCAGCACAAGAAGCTCCGACAACCTCTCAACTTCATCCTTGTCAACTTGGCTGTGGCTGGCTTGATCATGGTCATCTTTGGATTCACAATTTGCTTCTACACTTCACTAATGGGTTACTTTGTCTTTGGGACCATGGGCTGTGCCATTGAGGGCTTCATGTCAACTCTTGGAGGTAAGACATTTAACCATCCTCTAGACTCTCTTGAATGCCAACCTTCTGTGCTGATCGACCTAGTTCTGTTTGTGGTCTATGAATATTTAACGACAGACCTAACTCACCCTTGCATTCTCTTCTGGCAGGTTTACACTGTATTGCTGGATGTGTGTGTGTACAATATAATCAATGTTAACAAGCATTAGAACACAGGTGAAGCATTCTTGTGTAAATTTAATTCATTGAAACGCTTTCCTTTTGGAACTGCAAAAGGATAAAATCCCCTCTCTATGACACTGTTTCACTTTCAATGCAAGTTTTCGAACAATCAATAATAATCACAAAACTGAGTTAAAAACAAGCCAGACTGCTGTTGTCAAGGTAGAATTGGCCATCTCTTATCAGTCCCTGTTGTTAACCACCACCATCTCTCTTCCCTACACAGGTCAGGTGTCTCTCTGGTCCCTGGTGGTGCTGGCCATTGAGAGATACATAGTGGTCTGCAAACCCATGGGCAGCTTCAAATTCACCTCCAACCATGCTATGGTTGGCATTGTATTCACCTGGATAATGGCTCTGTCGTGTGCTGTCCCACCCCTGGTTGGCTGGTCCCGGTAAGTCAGGCATTTGATGATAAATCAAGAGGGCTCATCGTATTTATTTTTATATTATATATATTTTACTATAGAAATGATTGTATTCATTGTAAATGAAGTGTATTCTATTCTCATTCAACACAGGTACATCCCTGAGGGCTTGCAATGCTCCTGTGGGCCTGATTACTACACCCTCAACCCAGACTACAACAATGAGTCCTTTGTGATGTACATGTTCAGCTGCCACTTCTGTGTGCCCGTCTTCCTCATTTTCTTCACATACGGCAGCCTGATTTGCACAGTCAAGGCGGTAAGAATCACACTAAATTTTTTGGGGCAAGTGGGAGCAAAGAACACATTTGTGGGAAGTGAAGTCATTGCTGTTGTTTCCTGTAAATATAGGAGCCCTGAGAGAGCGGCGCTCCCTGCAAAGATTTCGTATGTTAGCTTGGTTCCATGAGCGACCATATTACATCACACTGCCTATCTTTTATACTAGCATCTATGTAAGTTTTTGGTTATAATTTTGGTTTTACAAAACAAAAAGGTACAAGTATTTTACTTTCTGTGACCAGCAGTCCAGTATAAATGGCCAATATAATGTGTCTGTACCAAACAGTACTACAGTGCTTTGCCCTGTAAAAAAAATATTTGCCCCCTTCCTGATGTCCTCTATTATTGCATATTTGCCACACTGAATGGTTTCAGATCGTAAGACAAAATATATCAGACAAAGGGGAATTTTCGAAAATTATTATTTCATTGATTTAATGAAAATGTTATCAAAAACCCATATCACCCATGTGAAAATGTAATGAATTAATCAACCAATTAATCAAAATTAATTTATAATTAAATTCAGCTGATTAAACACTGCCAGCCTTGATTGCAGCCAGCCCTGTTAAATCTAAAACTCTCTCATGTTACCTTATCATCAGAGTGAAGTAGTCACCACAAAGCACACTATGCCACGATCAAAGGAAATTTCAGAAAAGATGAGAAGAAAAAAAGTTTAAATATATCAGTCTGGAAAGGGATACAAAGCCATTTATAAGGCTCTGGGACTCCACTGAACTTCTGACCTCTCTAGCCTCAGCTAAGGACAGCTTTCACGACTCCACAATTAGAAAGAGACTGGGATTCATGGGATTCAAAAATGGGATTTATGGCAAGGTGCCTGGATGATCCCCAAGCCTTTTGGGATAATGTTCTATACAGATGAGTCAAATGTAGAATTTTTGGATGACATGGGTCCCATTATATCTGGTGTAAAGCAAATACAGCATTTCACAGGAAGAACATCATGTCAATAGTCAAACATTTTGGTGATAGTGTGATAGTGTGGGGATGCTTTGCTGCCTCGGGGCCTGGACAACTTGCCATTTTTGAAGAAACCATAAATTCATAAGAAGAATGTGCAGTCTGCAAGTGTAATTGGGTTATGCAGCAAGGCAATGTTCCAAAACACAAAAGCAAGTCCACATCTTAATGGTTGAAAAGAAACTAAATTTAAATTTTGGAGTGGCTTAGTCAAAGTCTTGACTTGAACCCAAGAGAGATCAGGGCTTGAAAACAAAAAAGGAAACAAAAACCAAAACCAGAAACAAAAGGCATTTTTGCAGTAACAGAAACAAAAACACACACAAAATCAACATTACTGTTCCTGAACAAAAACTTTTAGTGAAAAACTGTTAATAACTTTTTTTTTTGTTTTCATTCTATGCAATTTAACACATGCCTACATTTCTACTGGCCCAGCTGCCAAAACAAATGACTTTTTAAAAAGAGATTACAGACTGTTTGTATTCAAAGGTGTTAAAATGTTGATCTACAGTACTGATAAAAATGTAGTCTTTATTAAATATAAATATCTGTCAATCCAAATTATGGGTGAGTTATGGGTAAGCTTTATCTTTCTGAGTGGTTTTAACCAATCACAGACATGAAATGTTGATGAATCTGGATTATTCTCTGTTGTCAGAGGATTTTGAATTTCGACACAAAACACTTGCAGTTTAACTGAGGATAAAACAATTATAGCAGTAAAAATATTATCAGCTAATATATAGTCTAGTTAGTTCATTCTCTTAGTGCCTTCACTTGGTAGCAATAATACAGGTAGATGTATTATTTATGATTTTAATGTTACTTTGTAATGGTGCACTACTTATTTACCTGATTGAGACATTTGTCTGTAGGCTACAAAAATTGAATGAATGATAAAGCCGTACCATTGTTATTTATAAGCAATTTTCAGTAAAGAAAGCCTGGCTGTAGTGGTGGGATCAACATTAACGGATGATCAAGATTTAACCTCGGTTTGTGACAAGCGGCGATACATAAATGATCAAGTTGTAGCATAGCTTCAGTAGAGCCATCCTTTTCTCTTTGACCCGCGTAAGACTTATTTAGGCTGGGTAAGACTTAATGTAGCCTAGTATACATCGTTTCCTGGCATGATGGTGCAAAATCATGGTGGCAGCAGGCACCCCCAGTGTTAATTTCCCAAGTTGAACTTCTAGATAGCGAGACGGTTTGATTTGGCGAGACTGCCTTCCTGGCTTGCGGGACAATGGATCGGTTTAATTAAAGTGGGTCTACAAAGCGTAAATGGACTCAGCAGCAGTTCTGCAGAAGGTAACCCAACCCTGCATCAGCAGTTTTTTTAGTTGGTGCTGCTACATGCTAATGCTACAGACGTGCATATTAGAGAAGTGCTTACTAATAGACTGGAAGGCATATTCAGTACTCAGAAAGTCTTATCAGATATTGTAATAGAGGATAAAGAAGTACTGCATTAATTACTTAAACTAAAGACAAACCAGGCAGCAGGTACTGATGGCATATACCCAAGAGTACTCAAAGATCTAGCTGGGATCATTTTTAAACCACTGGCAGGTATGTTTAGGCAGTCCTTAGAAACTGGAGAAATACCTGAGGACTGGAAACATGGTAATATAATACACATATTTAAGAAAGGGGGCTGTACTGATCCAGGGAACTACAGGCCTGTAAGTTTAACTTGCATAATATGTAAAATACTGGAATCTATCATTAGAGACAAGTTGTAAGTATTTCTTGAAAATAGTAACATTCTAAGGGATAGCCAGCATGGTTTTCGTAAGGAAAGGTCATGTCTGACAAACCTTCTAGTATTCTTTGAAGAAGCTACCAAGTGTTTTGATTATAGCAAGTATGATTTTATCTACTTAGATTTTCAAAAGGCATTTGATAAGGTAACACATGAGAGACTTGTTAGTAAAATGAAGACAGTAGGAATTAGAGGATGTATTTCAGCCTGGATTCGGAACTGGCTACAGGGTAGAACACAAAGAGTAGTAGTAGGAGGGACATTATCTGAGCAGGGAGCTGTTAGAAGTGGAGTCCCACAGGGATCAGTGCTGGGACCACTGCTCTTCCTCATTTATATCAATGACCTCGACAGGGACATAGAAAATGCATTAGTCAAATTTGCAGATGATACAAAACTGGGAGGCCCAGCTAATAGTTTGGAAGGTACTAAAGTGATCCAAGAAGATTTAAATAAAATCCAGAAGTGAGCAGAAACCTGGCAAATGAAATTTAATATAGCCAAATCTAAAGTTCTGCATGTGGGAAATTGGAATGTGGAAAATTGGAATGTGCTCAGTTTGAAAAAGACCTGGGAGTAATGGTTGATCAAAGCCTTTCTGGTTCTAGGCACTGTGCTTTCACAGTAAAAAAAAAAAAAGGCCAACAGGATGCTGGGATATATTGCCTAAAGTATTGAGTATAAATCCAAGGTTATCATGCTTATCTTATACAATACATTTGTAGACCACACTTGGAGTATTGTGTGCAGTTCTGGGGACCGTACTACAAGAAAGATATAGAGGCTCTGGAAAAAGTCCAAAGAAGAGCAACAAGATTGATTACTGGTATGAAAGTAAAAGCTATGAGGAAAAGACTTAAGATGCTTAACCTTTTCAAGGTTAGTAAAAGGAGACTCAGGGGTGATTTGATTGAGGCTTTTAAATTCATGAAGGGGATCAACAAAGTGAATTACAAGAGATTCTTAAAGTTGAGTTCTGTTAGTAGAACAAGGGGACTTTAAAATGGAAATTCTACAAAAGGTACATTCCATACAGGCATTAGGAAGAATTTTTTCATGCAGAGAGTAGTCAATGTGTGGAATAGCCTGCCAGGTCACGTAGTATTTTACGTAGTAAAATATGCACATTTTAATAAATATTTTCCCAAGACTTCTGGACCAAAACAGCCATTGTTTCAGAAACTGCTGCACATAATGAAACTTATGATTCCAAAAAACAAACCAATGAGGTTTTCTTTGGTTATGAAATCATCTTGGATTTCTACATTGAATTCAATGGGCAGCAAGTGCTTTTGCCCTCAAGCATGCGCAGTAGAGGCCGTTTCCCGCTACTTTCTAGGCTTCACCGCCTGGTCCCTCTTACTGGTGTGGGCGGACCGATTCTTCTCAATGTATCAAATGTATCAAACCTTTCAAACCTCTCGAGTTTTGATACTTTTTCTAAAAAATGGCATCAGTTTCTACATGATACTAAATCAATTTGTCGTTCTTCCTGGGCAAGTAGCAGACGTCCCAGTTTGAGAGAACGGTTCATTCGATCTCGTTCAGTGAGTGCACCCTATCTGTCTCAACTCAAGTCCGATTCAACTCGCTCATTCATTGACGTCCTATAGTTCGAGACAGCGGTTCATTCCAATGTGTGCTCTATGGCTGCTACCAGTGATTACACTTCTGCTAGCTTGCCAATTATTAGGCATACGCAAACCACAATGGGACAGCAAGTGCCTTTAGTTTATCGATGGACGAGTCAGAACTTGTCATGAAGCTGGATTTTGAGGATATCCTTTGTGACCGCTTTTGGTAGGAGAAAGAAGACCTTCGAGGGTGAGTCACATTTTATTTATATCATGGTGATTTCATTTTGCATAGCCTAATATATTATTGGTAATGCTTTACGCGTACCTTCGGTTTTCTTACTGAAAATGAGTTGGCCAGTCAGTGCAAGTTATTGCTACGAGTACAGCTCCGAGTTGCTGTGCTGTTGCTCCGTTGTGTAACAATAAAGCTGGGTGATACAATATAATTTTTAATTTTAGGCTACTGTGTAAGTTATGTCAGTAGATTTGATGATGCTAACTATTAGCTCTCAACGTGGATAATGCTGACATTGCCATCCGTTTATGTTCATGTTGGATGTAATTAATGTGATTTATAAAGCTCGTATTTCAATTACCTCTGTACTACCCAAGACCTTGTAAATACCTGTTGATCAGATTATTTGCATGTGATGCCGTGAGTGATTTGACAGTAGAGTCTTTTCCAACAGAATTTCCCCCTGTTATTTCCCTATATCAAAGAAATTTGCACATGGTTATTTTGTCATGGAGCTGTAATGGCCATGCCAGGTTATTCAGTGCTAATGCAGTGTGATACTGTCTGCCCACTGTGTTTTTCACCATCCATAGGTTTCTTTTTCTAAACCGGGTGGGTGGTAATGGGGTAGGGGCTTCATGTAGGCAGTTGTGGTTAATACAGCAGTCAAAAACCACATGCATCTCACAGAAGGACTGCTGCACCTCTAAAAAAAATAACTGTTCCCTTTATTCTTCTTTATCATTATTTTTGGAAACATGATCACAAACAGGTTTTGAGACAGGCAACTGGGCTGGTCTCAATGCTTGCCAGGTGGGAGAAAAGGAACAAAACTGACCAGTTTCTGTTTCGTTCTAACCAGTTCAGAAACATTATGTTGCGGGTGGAACAAAAGAACAGAAATGTTAAAATTTTGATTCTGTAAAGCGCTTTGGATAAAAGCACTATATAAATGCAGTCCATTTACCATTTACCATTTGCTCGAAGCAAACAGATCAAAAAATAAATAAATCTGATAGAGATGCTGTGGCAGGACCTGACATGAGCAGTTCATGGTCGAAAGCAGTTATGCAAAGAAGAGTTGGCCAAAACTCCTCCATAGTGATGTAAAAGACTGATATCAAATTACAGGAAATATTTGGTTGCAGTTATTGCTACTAAAGGTGGTGCAACCAGTAATTACATTTAAGGGGGGAATTGCCTTTTCACATGGGCGATATAGGTGTTGGACAACTTTTTCAATTAAAAAAATGAAATACTTTGTATGTTTACTCCCTTTGTCTAATATTACATTTTGTCTAAAGATCAGAAACCATTTTGTGTGACAAATATGCATTAATAAAGGAAATCAGGAAAGGAATGTACTTTTTCATGTATTTCTTGTGTGTTAGATGGTTGGCTCTATTGTACGGCTCTCTTGACCTTGTGTGTCTGTCCTACTGTCTTCCTCCTCAGGCTGCTGCCACCCAGCAGGACTCTGCCTCCACCCAGAAAGCAGAGAAGGAAGTGACACGCATGGTCATCTTGATGGTGCTGGGTTTCCTGTTTGCCTGGACCCCTTATGCTAGCTATGCTGGCTACATCTTCTTTAACAAGGGTGTAGCATTCACTGCCCAGAGCATGACTGTACCAGCCTTCTTCTCCAAGACCTCAGCCTTGTTCAACCCCATCATCTATGTGCTGCTAAACAAACAGGTGAGTCCGGCATTCATGGGAATATAGACAAAATAGACTCAGTACTTTCTCTGCCTTTAAAAAAAAATCCTGATTATTTTTCACTTTTTGTACTGAATGACTACTCAACTATGGACCTGGAGGGCAGCAATACAGCAAGTTACTGGTTCTTTAAACCAGTAACATTCAGTAATGGGTACCAAATGTGTTCCGTTAAGTCTATGAGTTCTTGTATCAGGTCATCATGTCAGAATACAAGAAAACACAGAATAGAACCTTGAAGATAGCAGCATAAGAAACTGTAGTGCTGATATCTAAATGTCTTTCTCTTCCTTTAGTTCCGTAACTGCATGCTGACTACTCTCTTCTGTGGCAAGAACCCAATGGGTGATGATGAGTCTTCATCTGTATCTACAAGTAGCAAGACAGAGGTTTCTTCAGTTTCTCCAGCATAGAAACCTCCCTGTCTCCACCCTCACTCAGCTCTCCAAGTTCTCACCCTCAACCTATTTTACAAACTTTTTCAAAGAAACTTATATTTCAATGATTCAATGGATATATATATGTTTTTCTAAATGTATAAATATTGATTTGACTTTGAAATTAAGTGTTGATATATTCAAGAGCTATGACATCCCATCTCTCAAACATTACGTAACCCTTTTACCCTGAACCTTGTTGATCTTGCATTCACTTTCTATTAGCATAACGGGACTTTGTGACAAAAGGAACAATGTTTTCTAAGGAACAAAGCAAAAATGTTCCTTTTTTTACTTTTTTGTTGTTTGCCATCATGGGAAGCAACGTCATTCCAGTTCACAGACATCTTCCATGGGTTTGTTGCCTTGCATATAGTGAATGCAGGACATCAAGCTGAGCCGTTGTACTGTGATTCTTGCGGTATCCACTGCTGACACCCCTCCCCCTTTCTAAGCAGTCCCTTTAAGACTGCATCAGCTCTTGGTCCAGGATGCAAAGCTACATTAGTGCAGATCCTTTTAAGCAGATGGGCAGTGAATATCTTCACCTGCACTAAACAGTAAAGAAGTAAGTGAGCAGCACAGGACCGAAATTAGAGTTATTGCTCAATTGGAATCTACTTCTTGGTAGTTAAAACTCCAAGATTGAGAAAGAAAACAGAGAGGTAAGGCAAACCCAGCATAGGAGATACACAAGACAGCCTCTTAGCTGTTCTCCATGAAGCGAGGTGAATTTGAAGATCCAGAACTAGTCTTGAAAGGTCCACTGTTCCTTTGAATACTCTGTAAAGAATCGGTGGACCTGCCCTCATCAAGGGAGACTGCCAGGTCCACACGCTTGACTCAGAGGACTGCACTAATGTTTCGGTTGGTTTTGATGAAGTTTGTGATTTTATTTTTGTGTCATTATGCGGCTATCAGTTCTTTTGCTGGCCTGATCATGTCATCGATTGCTGTACATATTTTATAAATGAATATAAAAATAGTGCTAGACTAATAAATGAATGCATCACAAATACTTGTGTCTGGTTGTTTATTTAACCATTTGCAAATAAGTACATATAACTGTATTGCAATATTAAAAATTTTTTTGAGGAAAACATTTTAAATTAACAGTTTAAACAGTTTAAATTAACTTCATGCCTTCAATTCAATGGATCTCATTTTCTCACCATTTCGGGTTCAGGCCATCACTTCTCTGGGGTCTTAGACTGAAAATACCTTGGCATTTGTCGTTTCAGCAACTATTTTTGCAACGGTTCAAAGCCCTTAGTGTTCTCTTTTATTTGCTTTGTTTATGTGTTGGGGATCGATGCATATCCAAATGACTGACTTGACTATTGTCTCGCAGTGACTGAACCATTCAGTGTAATGCTTCTTCATTCCTCAGTTTGTTTGCCATAGGAACTTTCCCGGGTGTGTGTATAACTGGGAAAAACCTTACAATTAACTTCAATGTGGCAGTTACCTGGTGTCTGCTCCAGATAGTGGGATTGACAAGTTGTCCAGATCTACTAAAATGGAATTCAGGAAATCCTGGATTATCGGTTTCAAACTCAAGGATCAGCGACAGCCTGTGTCACTTACTGTTGCAACTTACGCTCTGCTAGTGACCCGCCATCTGACAGGCCATCTGAAGCGGAAGGTCAGACTAAACCTGACCTTCCGCGTTGCGCTCGGTGAGGTTCGTTAGGCAGACACTTTGCTTTGCATGTGAACCTTTTCTGATCATGCGCCGTGAAAAAAATAATAATAATAATTTAAATCCTGTAAGAAAATAATGTCAGGAAGGCAGCAATGTCGCCAGTGAAAAAACATTTCATGAAGAGGGGAAAAAACTGTGAAATCTTGTTCTTTTATGGGATGGCCATTAAAAAAAGTGTTATTTCTGTTATTCTACATGAGCTTGACAGTGGTTTGAAGAAGAAGAAGAAAAAAACAGTGAAATACAAACATTTACAGTGTGGTGTGGCCTTCCGGGGAAAACCCTATAGATACGATAATCATTTGCCAGGCTTTACTTTGCAAAAGACACCAAATAGATATTCTAGCTAGCTCATTCAGAAGCATGTATTCATGAATCCTCATTCGAGGCAACCTGTCATTTATCAGTTAACCCCCAAAAGCCTCACATCTCCAGTGTCCCTCCTGGTGGTTTTGCATTCACTCCCCCTAGCATTGCCTGGTGTTCTCTGCCTGTGGGAGCTTGACTGGGACACTGCAGATGCAGAGCGCATCGGTAAAGCAACGGGGTGCAGTATAAGTGTGCAGGTCATGCACTGTTAATCCGAAGAATGTGTGACACATTTAATACCCGAACAGCAAGTGCGCACAGGTGTTCAGGAAATGATAGTTAAACGCCAAATTTACCAATCAGTCTGTGCCTGATCCCAAAAAAGGTTTCAAACATGTTTAGATGATTCAACTCCTTGCCGGGTTTCTAAAGTGTTACAGAGAAGTGCTTAAGTCTGTGTTCAAATCCTTTTGGTTTTACAGTGCGGTAAAATATTATGAGCCAAAAATTCATACCTTGCAGAGCTATCCTTCATTTCAGTTTACCATGCAACGTATTACTCTTCTTTACTGCATTTCCAATGCCAGCCACCTCACAACTAACGTGCAGCTCAAATGGCCTGACTCTGGGAGTCCACCTTGTTTTGTTGATATGAAAATGTTATGCCACTTTTCATAGAGTTATACATTTTTTGCATGAAATCTTTAGTGATGTACGTAAGTGAATTTTTAAAGTTTCCATTGTGAAACCTATGCTTTATGTACCATGTGATGAAATAGGACAGTTTTTTGGCCTCCTACTTGGAGACAGAGGCTACCTCTGCCAGGCTTTTGCGATGACGTCCTACCCTGTCCTGTAGGCTGGCCCACAAGCCCACTCCAACTTGGCCCATAGCAAGACGCGAGCCAGGGTGGAGGTGACGAAAGGGAGCCCCAAGGTGTTGGCTCAAGGTGTCACCAAAGCGGGCATATGACAAAATTGTGTCAGGTGGTATACTACACAATATGGCAACCATGAGAGGAGAGAGAAGCCCCACACCATCACTTGATGAAGGGGATGATGATTCCCTACACCTCATTCTAGATCACACAGGTGGCAGGCTGCTGAGGGACGGCATTTGAAATAATCTCTTTAACTGTTGGCTGCACGTCATCACCACAATCCCCTCCCTCCCCCAGCAGAATCTGTTTCTAAACAAAATGGTGTCTTTTCCCCTTTATTTCCTGCAGATAAAATTTTTTAAAAGCATGCTATTTACATTAGCAGTGACAAAATATATGTCCAATGTGTCGTGCACAGTTTCAACCGGAGTTCTGACAAAATGCTAAAACCGCAGGGTTTTCAATCTGGGGTGCCAAATGTAAAGTAACACATCACATTTTTACTGTGTTTTTTCCCCTCAGATTTAGCCTAAATATGGCATTCCCCAAATATTTATGCCAAATTGTATGCGTCTTTCTCAGATTTAATGCTAAATAAGCCTTTTAGTTCATGCTTTCAGATTTAATCCACAAATCTCAAAGTATATAGGCTAAATACATAACTTAAATGTTAAATTATTTTTAAAAAAATATTTAAATAAAAAAATAATGTTTAACTTATACGTTATATCTCTGTTTTTAAGGTAAAATATTTCATTCTTTTTTTCCAAAACACTGTCAAAGTCATGTAGAATAACCGCAGATACTCTTATTTAATGGCCATCCCAAAAAAGGGAGATTTCATACAGTCCCCCCCCCCCCCCCCATTCTTCATTTAATGGTTTTTCTAAATTTGAAAAATTTTTGCCATTCTTGTGACTGTTTTCTTGTGGTATATTTTATTTTCAACAGGGAATGAGATACATCAGATAGTTCGCCTGTGAAGCAACGCGTCTGCCTAATAAATCTCATCAAATGCTACAGAGGAGGTAAGATTTAGTTCAAGACAATTTAACCAGGTTAGTTACTGATCATGAGTTTCTTGAAGTTGACACGAGCTTTCTCTGATCCTCTTGTTTGGAAGCAATAATCCAGGATTTGCCTAAACTTGGATTTAATAGATAACTTGTCAACCCTTCTATCCAGAACAGACACCAACCAGGTCACTACCACAATGAAGGTAATTTTAAGGTTATGGCACACAAACTGAGGAAAAAAGAGGATTTGCACTGAATGGTTCAGTCACTGCGAGACAGTAGTGAAGCCAGTCATTTGGATATGCATCGGTCCCCAATACATAAACAAAGCAAATGAAAGAGAATACTACGGGCTTTGCACCGTTGCAGAAATAGTGGCTGAAACCCCAAATGTCAAGGTATTTTCAGTCTTAAGACCCCGGAGAAGTACAAGAACAGAACATCTGAGATTAGCTGCATTTGGTCAGGGACTTATAGTGATGGCCTGAAACTGAATGCTGAGAAAATGAAAGTTTAACTGTTTAAACACATTTTCCTCAAAACTAATTTAGAATATTGAATTAAACGTGTAATTGTTTCCAAATGGTTCAATAAACAACCAGACACAAGTATTTGTGATGCATGAATTTATTGGTCTAGTCCTATTTTTTATATTCATTTATAAAATATGTACAGCAATCGATGACATGATCAGGCCAGCAAAAGAATTGATAGCCACGTTATGACACAAAAATAAAATAACAAACTTCATCAAAACCAACCAAAACATTAGTGCAGTCCTCTGAATCAAGCTTGTGGACCTGCCAGTCTCCCTTGATGTCTCACCACTAAAAGGGCAGGTCCACCAGTTCTATACAGAGCATTGAAAGGAACAGTGGAGTGGAGAGGAGAACTGTAGTGAACCCCCATTTTGTGTAACATAACTTAAAAAATGTAAAAGACCAGCTCTGGATCTTCAACTTCACCTTGCTTCATGGAGAATAGCTAAGAGGCTGCCTCGTGTGTCTCTTATGCTGGGTTTGTCCTGCCCCTGTGTTTGTGGCCAGACCCTGTTTTCTCAGTCTTGGAGTTTAAACTACCAAGAAGTAGATTCCAATTGAGCCTTAACTCTAATTTAGGTCCTGTGCTGCCCACTTGCTTTGTCACTGTTTGGTGTAGATGAAGATATTCACTGCCCATTCAGTTAAAAGGCCCTGCTAGCTTTGCATCCTGGACCAAGAGCTGATGCAGACTTAAAGGGACTGCTTAGAAAGGGGGAGGGGTGTCAGCAGTGGATACCGCAAGAATCACAGTACAACGGCTCAGCTTGATGTCCTGCATTCACTATATGCAAGGCAACAAACCCATGGAAGATGTCTGTGAACTGGAATGACATTGCTTCCCATGATGGCAAACAACAAAAAAGCAAAAAAAAAAAAAAAAAAGAAAAAAAAAATAACATTTTGCTTTGTTCCTTAGAAAACATTGTTCCTTTTGTCACAAAGTCCCGTTATGCTAATAGAAAGCCAGAGCTTTGGAGAGTTGCAAGATCAACAAGGTTCAGGGTAAGAGGGTTACATAATGTTTGAGAGATGGGATGCCATAGCTCTTGAATATATCAGCACTTAATTTCAAAGTCAAATCATTATATATATACATTTATAAAAACATATATATATCCATTAAATTGCTGAAATATAAGCTTCTTTGATACAGTTCATAAAATAATGAAGATGGTGAGAACTTGGAGAGCTGAGTGAGGGTGGAGACAGAGGGAGGTTTCTATGCTGGAGAAACTGAAGAAACCTCTGTCTTGCTACTTGCAGATACAGAGGAAGACTCATCATCACCCATTGGGTTCTTGCCACAGAAGAGAGTAGTCAGCATGCAGTTACGGAACTAAAGGAAAAGAAAGACATTTAGATATCAGCACTACAGTTTCTTATGCTGCTATCTTCAAGGTTCTATTCTGTCCAAGGACATGATGACCTGATACAAGAACTCATAGACTTAACGGAACACATTTGGTACCCATTACTGAATGTTACTGGTTTAAAGAACCAGTAACCTGCTGTATTGCTGCCCTCCAGGTCCAGAGTTGAGTAGTCATTCAGTACAAAAAGTGAAAAATAATCAGGATTTTTTTAAAGGCAGAGAAAGTACTGAGTCTATTTTGTCTATATTCCCATGAATGCCGGACTCACCTGTTTGTTTAGCAGCACATAGATGATGGGGTTGAACAAGGCTGAGGTCTTGGCGAAGAAGGCTGGTACAGCCATGCTCTGGGCAGTGAATGCTACACCCTTGTTCAAGAAGATGTAGGCAGCATAGCTAGCATAAGGGGACCAGGCCACCAGGAAACCCAGAACCATCAAGATGACCATGCGTGTCACTTCCTTCTCTGCTTTCTGGGTGGAGGCAGAGTCCTGCTGGGTGGCGGCAGCCTGAGGAGGAAGAGAGTAGGACAGACACACAAGGTCAAGAGAGCCGTACAATAGAGCCAACCATATAAACACACAAGAAATAATATTGTTTGGTACAGGCACATTATACTGGCCATCTATACTGAACTGCTTGCCACAGAAAATGATATATTACCACCTTTTAATTTTGTAAAACCAAAACTTGTACTTAAAAAATAAATAGGCAATAGGTGTGATGTAATATGGCTTCTCATGGAACCAAGCTAACATACAAAATCTTTGCAGGGAGCACCGCTCTCTCAGGGCTCGTATATTTACAGGAAACAACAGCAATGACTTCACTTCCCACAAATGTGTTCTTTGCTCCCACTTGCCCCAACAAATTTAGTGTGATTCTTACCGCCTTGACTGTGCAAACCAGGCTGCCGTATGTGAAGAAAATGAGGAAGACGGGCACACAGAAGTGGCAGCTGAACATATACATCACATAGGACTCATTGTTGTAGTCTGGGTTCAGGGTGTAGTAATCAGGCCCACAGGAGCATTGCAAGCCCTCAGGGATGTACCTGTGTTGAATGGGAAGAAAGTACACTTAATCATTTCTATAGTAAAATATATATAATATAAAAATAAATACAGTGGGGTCTGCTGATTTATCATCAAATGCCTGACTTACCGGGACCAGCCACCCAGGGGTGGGGCAGCACATGCCATAGCCATTATCCAGGTGAATACAATGCCAGCCATAGCATGGGTGGAGGTGAATTTGAAGCTACCCATGGGTTTGCAGACCACTATGTATCTCTCAACGGCCAGCACCACCAGGGACCAGAGAGACACCTGACCTGTGTAGGGAAGAGAGATGGCGGTGGTTAACAACAGGGACTGATAAGAGATGGCCAATTCTACCTTGACAACAGCAGTCTGGCTTGTTTTTAACTCAGTTTTGTGATTATTATTGATTGTTTGAAAACTTGCATTGAAAGTGAAACAGTGTCATAGAGAGGGGATTTTATCCTTTTGCAGTTCCAAAAGGAAAGCGTTTCAATGAATTAAATTTACGCAAGAATGCTTCACCTGTGTTCTAATGCTTGTTAACATTGATTATATTGTACACACACACATCCAGCAATACAGTGTAAACCTGCCAGAATAGAATGCAAGGGTGAGTTAGGTCTGTCGTTAAATATTCATAGACCACAAACAGAACTAGGTCGATCAGCACAGAAGGTTGGCATTCAAGAGAGTCTAGAGGATGGTTAAATGTCTTACCTCCAAGAGTTGACATGAAGCCCTCAATGGCACAGCCCATGGTCCCAAAGACAAAGTAGCCATTAATGGCGGTGTAGAAGGTAATTGTGAATCCAAACACGACCATGATCAAGCCAGCCACAGCCAAGTTGACAAGGATGAAGTTGAGAGGTTGTCGGAGCTTCTTGTGCTGAGCAGTTACCACCAGTGTCAGGGCATTAATGGGGAAGCCAAAGCAGATGAGAAAGAACATGTAGGCAGCCAGCATCTTGAACTGCCACGGTTCTCCTAGGTAGTACTGGGGGTATTCGAATGGGCTCCTCACCAACCCCGTCCGGTTGGACATAGGGATGTAGAAGTCTTTACCCTCAGTGCCGTTCATCTTGGCTTGTGTGGGCTCTTGAGAAAGGATGGGAGAAGATCTATGGAGGGGAGGAGAGAAGTCAGGTCTCCTGTGGTTGTCAGATCCTGTTGTGTGCCAGGTACCCTAAGTGTGGTTTTATACTCTTCTAAGTAGTCTCAATTGGGATTATACATGGGGGGGCAGGGAGGGAGAGGGTTGTCAGCAGGAAGGGGATTGAGACGAACTGATGGGTTTACCTTTGGTAATAATCAGCCATTTGACCTACACCTTGGTTGTTAAGGCTTTTGATTTTGCCTTCTTAGGATTGCCACTGAGATTTGCAAGGTTTAGTGAGCAAATGAGGAGTTAGGGGATGGAAAGAGAGCAGCTGTCTGTTTCTCTGTCAGCTCATTGCCCTCAATCTCAAATCTTGTTCTCACAATCTCTTCATGATCTAAAATCTAGGCCTTTCAAGTTCGATGTAAAGTTGCATTCATCCTGGTTCAGAATAAACTTTCTCTGATGAGTATGTCTTCTACCCTGTAAAGCATCTTTGTGACAATTCTCTGTAAAAAAGCACTATACAAATAAAAACACAGCCCATAACGGCACTTATACATGCACACACAATGTTTGAAACAAAGACTTTTTTATTATTTGGTTCTGTACGCCACCATTTTAGATTTGTAATCAAACAATTCAGTGGACATTCTCAGCTTTTATTTCAGGGTATTTTTTTAATACATTTTGGTTTCATCGTGTAGAAATTACAGCACGTTTATAAATAGTTCCCCCCTTTCAGGTATGGAGGACCAAAAAGGCCAAAATTAAAAATAAGTAAACAAATAAATTACTCAATAAATGAATGAATTAATAAATATAATGTAAAAAATGTAAAATGTAAAAAGATAATGAATGTACACACAGAAATAAATTAATTAATAAAATCTGACATAAATGGGTATTCCTGTATTTATTTATTTCTTGATTCATTTATTTATTTTAATTTTTGTATTTCTTTGTCCATATGATAATGAGTGGACACTACATTTACATTCAGGCATCAGTTCCTAGATAAGATATCTGATCGTCCAGAACACCGGTTTATGGCTGAAAAAAACTTGAGCTGTGCACCATACCACAGTAGCCTAAATCCAGTTGAGATGCACTCGTACATCTGGGCGAACTTTACGTGACTGGAGGCTTTTGTTGCCCTAAAATCTCAGAATCACCTGCTCTGGCATCTGGAGGTAAACTGTTCTCTCACCAACCCCAGAAAGAGTGCCAACGTTGTGGACAGATGCACCAGCTAATGAATGACTCTCCACAGCTTCCACAGGCAGCATGTGAGAAGGGCATTCAGGCGATGAGCCACTTCCTCCAAATTGCAGAACACTACAGGGTCAACCTCTGTGATGCATATAACTGGAACAAATTGTGAAAGCATCCACGCGAGAATCCAGGACTAGCATTTTTAGCTATGTCAGCAAGTCCCAAACCTCTGGCTATCTCTTGCCAGCATAGACATTCGGGTAGGGGAGATCAGGGAAAACACAGACTTTACTCTATTTATTGATTACATTTAAATGTTTCTCATAGCCTAAAATATGCATTCAGTGAAAACTTATCACAAGACTGTACATTATGCTCTGGTTCCTGTTCGATGTCTTCCCTTTTCAATCCAAAAAGCTATATCAGTTCACACATAAAGATTAGCTAAGCTATTTCTCACTGATGTTAAATTGAGTTAAATATGTTTTATGAAGATAAGGTCTGAGCTGAATAACTGCAATCAATTAGGTAGACAATAGTCTATCGACAACAAGCTGTTAATTTAAAAAAAGTTTTGTTTTATTTCCAACATATCAAAGACCTCCCTGGAGGCCCATAATGGTTCTCTTTCTATTTCTTATTTTCTGAAACCAAATACAGACTACTTTTTTGTCTGAGCTAATTATTCTGCATTGTGTAGCTACATGTTTGTATGTCTTTCACTGTGTATAATTCACACTGTTATGTACATTGTAATGTATATAGAAGCTTAAGAGATGTCATGATGGGATCGATTGAAAACACTCTAGTTGGCCTACTGTATTTTGTCATTGATAGCATACAATTTATTAGTGGAAAACTCTGCTGCTACAAGTACTTTCCATCACTGGCGGCATATGAAACACTGCATTAAATTTAACCCGCCTGGGATGTGTCTGCACTTTCGACTGGCTAGCAATCCTAGCAAGCTGGCATGCTATTGTAAAAATCCCCTCAGATACACCAAACAGTGGAAGTGACAAAGGGCGTAGTCTTACCTGGTGCTTCTGGAGTGGTATTTATTTAATGATCTTGATTATCTGACTCCAAAATAATGTTTTAACCTTTCCTCTGTGCTAACAGCTATATATAGAAGGAGAATGCAAATTATCTGCCAGTAGTGTGGCTCTATGCAGTCCGATATCTATCTTGGTAGATGCAGACGTGCCTCTGGCGTATCGATACTATTGTGGATCCTGCTACGTAAGAGTTAAAGTGGAAGGCCAGATTAAAGTGAATGCAATTTATTGAACAGTAACGACAATATATAATGGTGCAAAATGTGTATGTAAACGCTATACTCAAATGGCATGCAGGAAACAATGTTGACGAGTCGAACCATTCCACTTTTCCCTTATATATCCAGCCATCAAATCATCAAATAAAGTAATCAAATAAAGGCACAATCATAACAAAGCAGTACATGAAAGATCCTGCTTGTGCTATTTCTGTTAGCCTGTCACACCAAATTGACCTTCATAGCTGGCTGGGCGCTGACACATAGATATCAATGTCTTCAGTCAGCGCCCACTATACCACACCATCTAAGACACCAACTTATTCCCCATGACATCGGCTTTCCGACAATACCAAACATGATTACACTGTATTATGGAGAACCAAAAAGACGGTTTACGATAACATACATTTGGATTCCTTCACATACACACAATACAGCACCTGGAAAATACTTCATGGTAAAAAAAAAAAAAATCTATTACATATACCCAAAACAGACTTTTATTTTGCAATTTTATATCCCAAAATATTCATTGAAATTTCTCGCTGTTTGTTGGAGACAAAGAGAGAGAAATTTTGAGTATTTAATTTGAAATGCATTATTCAAGCTCCGATGCAACCACTTGTTCCACTTGTTTAACACAAAAATTTGTGTTACATTTTGCCCCGCTCTCCCCTACTATAGGGCAGGAATAGTGACTTTCAATTATTTTACAGATCGAGAGATCGCATAATGTGCTCAATTCCAAACTGATTCCTAGCATGAGTAAGCATCTATCCTTAGAACACATCTTGGCCAGGCAGCACCTCTGGTTGTATAAAAAATTCATGAATGCAACGCATAACAATGCACATCAGTACCCAAGTCTTTCCATCATAATACAGTCTTAATGTTTAGTTTATTGTGTCAATAAACAGTCAGTGTTGAACATGACACACAAAAAAATTATTTTCAACTCACAAATGTTGCACACCCACAAAACCAATACACAATGGCTTGGCTGAATACGATTGGCTGGGACATGTGTATTATTTCTCCATCTACCACTACTATGGAGTAGCTCCTGCAAAAGTTCAATCATTGTTCTAAATGAATCCGATAAATCCGGTCTAACTCGATAAATAAAGTGGAAATTTGTAAGAGCAAGCAAGCCAACAGTTACAATATCATACTTGCAATAGTGAAAGCTCGATGTCCATGAACGACTGTATAGAGATTAGCTATGCTAGTTACAGATTTACTGCGTTTATAGTTCAGCCTCTGTTTCAAATATAAATCGGTAGTTGACTAGATAGCAATTAGTGATTTTAAAAAAAAAATGCTGTGACACCATTTTGACCTAAAACCGAACTGAATTTTAATATTAGGTAACCCAGTTGAGGCAGTCAACTGGTAAAAGGCGTCCATTGCTAAGTGCTAGCCTATAGGGTATGGGATATTTTCTAGAATACTTCAGTAGGATAACGTTTTCTTTGTAATTGAATCACATATTTTGAAACGCATGCTTTCATTACAATTGATGGAGGTATTATTACAATCATTACAATCTGCCTCGGGCAGTTTCCCTCAGTGCAGAGCTACTATGATAAATTATGATAAATGATAAATTAATAAATGGAGCCAAGCTCCAACACATAGCCTAGCCTTTGTGAGAAAATAAAAAGATAGAGTCGGCATGTATCTGACGAGTAATCGATCAATTCATTATTCGTATCCTTCCCTATGAATCCTTCCCTATGAATATACAAAATCAGAGTAGATAAAGCTACTAAATAATAAATAAATAATAAAGTGCACTCACAGTTCAGCAATGTTACTTTTTACTTCAGAAGAAATTATTATGCTAATTATTATGGTAATTTGTTTACATGCAAATGTATTTATCACTTCACCAAAATCAATGTGATTATTACAAAAAATGTAAGCAAACTGAAGGCATTATTACAAATTTTATTACAAGAAAAACTTTTTTTTTTAATTTTGATGTTAATCTGTTATTATTTATTCATATGTTGGTATATTTAAGTGTCTTAAAAACATTACAGCTACCTGCGTCCTCAGGGACTTAAAATTCTACAGCCATTTCAGAAGCAAAATGGCACCAAAATTTTTTTTTGTTTGAATGGCGCTCACTATCTTATTCAAAAAAAGCACGGAAGGGGTTTTGTATTGGTGAAATTAAAAGTTATTCAAATTGTGGCCAACCCCTGTCTTCACTTTATCTCGATTATTCAATTCCGATTCATCCAAGTTATGGCGGGAGAGAGGCCCTGACATGGCTAGACAGCTGAAAACAGTAAAAGCAACCAGTGTTGAAGCAAGGCATGTGCAATCAATCTACACACTATGGTATTCATCAACCAATGGAAATAACAATGACACTATGACATACATTGATTGACAGTCCCCTCATTATCATATGGATGAAGAAATACAGAAATAAATTAATAAAGAAATAAACATATACAGAAATAAATGAATCAAGAAATAAATGCGGACAAAAATCAGATATAAACGAATTGAGAAATAAATACAAAAATTAATATATAGAGAAATGAATGAATCAAGAAATAAATAACTATGAAAATAAATAAGTGCAGAAATGCCCATTTATGTTTATATTTAATCCATTCATTTATTTATTTCTGTGTACATTCATTTTATTTTTTTTTACATTTTTCTTGCATTCATATTTATTTATTCCCCCCCCACCCCCATCCCAGGGTCATTGGGGCTCACTGTTCCTTATTGCACGTATGAAATGATGGCCACTAACCGCTTTTCGATTCTTGATACTCTAGTTCTTCTGTCTATCCAGCCTGATCAGACTTTTTATATATTTCGCATTTTTAGAGGTGAGAAGTATGATGTCCTTTCCTAAAATCCTGAACTTAACCCAGCTCCTGTGCCCCTCCCCAACTCCAACCACACTTCCTTTTATAACTATATCTTCCCCTTCTTAACCCTAAACCTAACCCCACTTTCCTTCCTCTAATTCTCACCCTAACCCCACCCCTTCTTCTAACTCTAACCCTGACCCCACCCCTCTCTCTAACCCCCAAAGTTTAACCTTTGACCACTATCCTTAGCACCGCCCTCACTCAGCGCTTATCCCCATGTACTTTTCTGACTCTAACGTGGACCTTTCACTAGCTCGTATCTAGTTTGCACCGTAAGTGTTGGTTGCGTTGCGATGGTGACCTTATTGGAAATTCCGGGTGTACCTATAATGACTGGCTTGGTTGCGCTCCCTGTCGGGGTTATGGCCAGTGTTTCTGGGCTAATATCTTCTTCCCTTTCCCCTGGATGTGACGGGTATTCAACAGGCCCGTGCAATTTAAAGCTGAATGCTCTTTACAATAATGAATAACAAAAGGAGTTGCTCCAATGGCTTAGTTTACATGAATGAATGTTAATAGATTAGTTCATTCTCTGTTCAGGTTAGTTAATGAATGAACTCATGCTGGTTAATGGAAACTTATTGTGAAATGTTACCAAAAAAGTGGATCATCCAAAATCTGTTTTATCATCATTTTCCCAAACTACCTCCCTGTACAATATTCTACTGTGTTTGAAATTTGCTAAAATTGTTTTTATGATCATTAAACATCAGAATATATTTTGCCACCAAATACTTGAACTATTATTTCATTGTGTACAATACAGTGATTTAATGGTAAATTCTACTTCTACTGTATTGTACTTCTAAGAGCTTTTTTCTGATGTTATATTCTTTATTCCATAAAAATCATTTTCTACCATTTTCACGCACCATATGCTCCAAATAATTAAGAGAACAACTAACAATGACTTCACTCATTAGTTTATTTGTGCCTTTTAAAATGTATTCATAAAATGTATACATGAATCAAGTATGATTTTGATTCCTCATTCTTTGTAAACCTCTTTATTTAATAACATATTTAATTCAGTTTTGTATTAATATCTTTCAAAACCTGGTTTTGTTGCATATGCTCGTAAACTGTGACAATAATCGGGAAACTGTAGACTAAAAAAATGTGTAAATAAGTGCCTAAAGAAACTAAAAATAAGTAAAATAAAAAATAATACCTCCCTAAATATTTAATTCAGCAAGCACTATAGTGAACGCACAGTCAGAAAAAACTTACGGATTAACTTAACCTTGCGATTTTTTGTTCCCACGGCAACTTGCTTTCCTTTGGTGCTGCTGATGTATTGCTTTTTTATTTATCATCTCCTGCTCAGTAGGCGTGAAAAAATAATTAACGGTGTTTCACGGACTCAGAATCTATGTTGAATAATTTTTTTCGACGGGAGACTGGACATAGCTTTGCCGTGAACTCGAATGGTTTGGGCTTAACCTATCCGAGTTTGATCGATCATCTCATTTGGAATCCGCTGTTGCGGTACCAAGAAATATGGACAGGCGAAATATGACTCACTCGTGTCAGGCTTCATGTTTGAGCTTAAGATTTCTTGAATTTACTTTCTGGAATGGACCACTGGTAAGCAACCCATCCCTCTGAACAGACCTTGAAAAGCACAGAGAATATATTTTTCTACGCATTTGAACTTCACTGATTCTCTGCATCAAGCCTAGCTGTTGAAAAGTAGCACATCCTAATAAGGCTGGAACATCATCTTTCATGAATGGAACTGAATGTCAAATTTTCCACCGTTGTGGTCACATTTCAGAAATCTTTGATGAAATGGTTACATCTAGTGGCCAAAAAAGGTAAGGAGTCTGCATATGCAATTCAATCAAACCACACACACACACACACATATCTTGTCTTTCAAGTTAACATAAATCAAACAAACCTTAATGGTGGCCTCAAGACTGTAAATTTTAGGAAACTGGGAAAGGTATAGCTTTAAAATTGCATGGGCTGGAGATGGGAGCTTTTCATGAAAAGCAATTGAACTTGCCCCTTGCAAAGAAATTTGTCTCTGTTCTCTCAAATATTTGGAGCACATGGTATATAGAAAATTATTTTTATGGAATAATGAATATGAGAGTTCAAGTTCTAGTTCAAGTATTTGGAGGCAAAATATATTCTGATTTTAATTATTAACATTTTTAGCAAATTTCACATATATTAGCTAATTTCAAACACACAGGTAGCCTATTGTACAGGGAAATGCTTAGGGAAAATGATAATAATGGATTTTGGGTGATCCAAATTTTCTAAAGATTTTCTTTTTGTTCTGCTGTAAGAAGATCTATTTTGAGTGAAATTTCTCTTATTCCAAACACATTTTCTTGTGATTATTTTATTGAGATGATCCCAGTTAGGTTGTTTTTCAGCTATTCTATGAGCAAAATCCAATTTTTAAGATTTCTCCAGTGGCTAAAATTTGGTTTGGTGTATTCTGTTGTGTTGTGTTTGCACTGTTGTACATTGTAATTCAACAAACACAGTCAATACCAAAAACTGCATATGTGTCAATATATGCATATGTTTAGTCCTGGGAATATGGTATTCACCTTTCTAATTTTGTGTTTTTCGATCCTACATCTGTCCTGTTGTCCAGTGAGCATTCGTTTGAAAGGTTGATATTTGTGTCTGTGTCTCTATGGTTTTTAATGTAATATATGAGTTCTAATCATATTCCCCATCTCTCCTTCATATGTTATGTCACAGTGATTATACAGTTTTGACATATATGCAGTTTGTTGTGTTGACTGTGTTCAATTAAGTATGTTGTGTTTGTTGTGTTGTTTTTGACTGTAGTGGCCTGTTTGTGAAATACCAGGTTTTGTATGGGTACAGTGTTGATTTTAGGGAGTTTGCTGCTTACCACATGGTCCTTGAAGTTCTTGAAGTTTCTTTTGTAGGCACGTTTCTTTTGATGATCTTGTAGTCCTGGAGTAGGTCCGTGATTTGTAGGATCCTGGCCAGGTTGTCTTTAATTTTCCTGTTTGCTTCTTGGCTGAATGACATGTAGACAGTGATACGGTGCTGTAAAAAAAAAGAGAAAAAAAAGAAGTATTTGCCCCATTACTGATTTCCTCTATTCTTGTATATTTGTCTCACTTGAATGGTTTCAGATCTTTGTAATATGTAATATTACAAAATGTAATATTAGGCAAAGGGAAACTGCCTAAACCCAAAATACATTTTTAAAATTATTTCTGAATTTATTTAATATCACGCATGTTTAAGGAAATTAATTGATAATTAGATTCAGTTGATTGAACACAGCCAAGCTTGATTGCAGCAAACCATGTTGAATCAAACTATTGAACCTTACCATCAGAGTGAAATAGTCACCACGAGTTTCCACAGGCACACTATGCCAGGATCAAAGGAAATTCCAGAAGAGATTAGGGGGGGAAAGGCATTTCTAAAGCCGCGTTTCCACCGAAATTACCCGGAACTTTCAGTCCCAGGAACTACTTTACCAGGAACTAAAAGGTTCCTTCAGCCAATGGTTGTCTGCGTTTCCACCGGGGTCTAAAGTACCGCGAAGATTAGGTAAATTAGCCCACTGACGTTGTCGTCGGTCCATCTGTCATATGAGTTCTTCTGTAACCCCATACTACCACCGAAGTAGCCTACATTATTTTCTAATAACCGGGACAGCCCGGAGGGGTTTATTCCACTTATATACAACGCGTTACCAACAATGACTATATATGGTTACTTTTGTATTTATTGATTTTCATATATCCTCTCAAACACATTCATTAACAGCAGAAAACATGCACACGTTGTAAACAATTAGCTGTTTTATTACTTTCTCGTCGTCAATTCCATATAGGCTAATCGCAAAATGACAAGAATAGAACGAAAACTCGGACTTGCGTGAAAATGTAAATTAGTAGTGGTACAGCCACCGTTTGCTTTCCTTCGAAGTTACTGCTAGCCGAGCAGCGACGTGTGCCCTTCAGATGCGAACCATGCACCATAAATGAGTCCATAGTTTTCCTGGTCTTTTCGTGGAATTGAAAAATGGCAGTAAAATTGAGTAAAATTACGGCAGTCTGAAAAAGCTAAAGGGAAGATTACTAGAATTAACCTGTTATTTTACCCGGATAAAAAGTGCGGAAGGTGATTTCCAGTTTGCTTGTACTGTATCACCAATGTTAATCGTGCAGAACTACCGCATACCTCACATAACTGTATCAAACGTTTTGAGTCAATTACAACGGGCTAACAAAGAAAATCCGGAAGAAAATATTCAGCAACCGAATTAATCCGTTTGAATGTTTTGGTAGCCTACGTAATATGCTGTCCCAGCACGAATGCTTAGCATTTTATAAAACGAATACTAAAGCAAGAAAAGAACAGAAGAGCACACGTTATAATTCCAAGACGTTGACAGGTTATAACCAAAAGAAGGCTACTGCGCTGCATAACATACAAGTTTGATTTGAAGTTATTATGAAAATAAATTGGTTTGCGCTGCATATTTTCAAACATGGCGGGTAATGGCGGAAAATAAATACAACACAAACGCTACGAGTACTCGACCAATCAGAAATGTTCAGCGCTGCAAGCTCCACCCAAAAGGTTCCTGTACTTTCGGAAAGTACTACCCCCCGAGCAGGAACGTTTTGGGGGGTAAAACAAAGCCCCCAGAACTAAATTTAGACCCTAGTTCCTGCGGTGGAAACGCACTGAGTTCCTCAAAAGGTTCCTAGTTCCGGGGTATAGTTCCTGCGGTGGAAACGCGGCTTAAGGCTCTGGGGCTCACTAAACCACAATGAGAGCCATTATCTGCAAATGGATAACACTTAGAATAGTGGTGACTTTTCCCAGAAGTGGCCAGCCTGCCAAATTTTCTCCAAGGGCGCAGCAACAACTCATCCAGGAAGTCACAAAAGATCCAAGAAAAGCATCCAAAGAACAGCAGTTCTCTAGCCTCACTTAAGAGCAGTCATCATGACAAAAACACAAAAACAAAGACACTGGGATTATGTCCTATGGACAGATGAATTAAAAGTGGAACTTTTTGGCCGAGCACGGGTCCTGTTATGTTTGGCGTAAATAAAATGCAGCATTTTACAGTAAGAACATGATACCAGCAGTCAAACACGGTAGCGGTACTGTAATGGTGTGGGAATGCTCTTCCGCCACAGGACCTGGACAATTTGCAAGTGACCATGAATTCCGCTTAAGGAGAATGCCTGATCATCTGTCCATGATCTGAAGATAAATCGTAATTGATTCATGCAACAAGACAATGATCCAAAACACAAAAGCACATCCACATCTGAATGGCTGAAAAGAAACAGAAATGAAAGTTTTTGAGTGGCCTGGTCAAAGTCCTGATATGAACCCAATAAAGATGCTGTGGCAGGACCTGAAACAAGCAGTTCATGCTCGAAAATCTACAGATTTGTCTGAATTAAATCAGTTCTGCATAGATGAGTGGGCTAAAATTCCTCCACAGTGATATGAAAGACTGATGGGCCAGACTGCATGTGGTCCTTCGGGGTTATTGTGGCCGTGGTTCTGGTTCCGGTCACTGCACTGCCTTGGGGTTCCACTGCTTCTTCTGTCTCCATTGATTTCCTGCTGCTGTAGGGCTTCCAGGGGAGTAGGTCTACCTCAGCATCAGCCACTTCCTCTGGTACTGGTTCTCGTCTCGGTACGTCTACCTCAGCATCAGCCACTCCCTCTGGTACTGGTTCTGGTCTCGGTACGTCTATCTCAACATCAGCCACTCCCTCTGGTACTGGTTCTGGTCCCGGTATGTCTACCTCAGTGCCAGCCACTCCCTCTGGTACTGGTTCTGGTTCCTGGGTGTTATAGTAGCAGTTTGTCATGTTGTAGGTCGTGGTGCTATATGATTAGACACAGACAATAATTTACTTTGTTAAATTTTACTACATGCTTATGTATTAACCATGTACTTATCATATATTGAGTTAAGTATTTTACGTATCAGTAAAAAGCTTTTTTGTTTATAAAAGCAGGGACTGTCCCAGTTTTCTTCAGTTCAGGTTTGTTCATCTTGGCGTTTGTAAGTGCCAAACTCTTTCTGCAGAAATAAATCCTATATATATATATATATATATATGAATATACCTGTGTCTGGTTATTCTAAGGGAAGAATTTTCTCTGCTCAGCACAGAATAAGAAATTAAACACAATTTTCTCCAAAACTATTCAAGCAATATGTGATTTTGGGAAATCCCCCATTGACTCCATTACATTACATTACATTACAGGCATTTAGCAGACGCTCTTATCCAGAGCGACGTACAACAAGTGCATTGGTTCACGATGTAGAGGTGCAAAAGAAACACTAGAGTGAAGTAAGGATCGTAGTGCCAGAAGTGACCACATCGATCAGGACTCCAACCCTGTAGAGTAAGCTGTTCAGCAAACAAGAATCCTACCTCCCCCTACCCCTGGCTCCCATTCATTTTCGCAATTGCTGTGCTTTGAGCGCCCCCTCTTGGTAATTCTGAGTGGCATACCTTCCCTTTGAAGGTATACAAGTTTGTTCAGAACACTTTCAGTCATATCTGGGCAAATTTCCTTCAAAACCCGACCGATACAATAAATTATATCCTGCTTCAGTTTTTTGTTCCACCACCCTTTTGCTAACAGGTCTATGCCCAGTTCAGCTAAAGGCAAATAAATCTTTTGGTACCTTTTGGTTACGAGTTGCTGAAATTCCCTCTGAACGTTGTCCTCTAACCAGACAGATTGCACCTTGTTGCACTGAAGTCGCAGATTTTTAAGTGTGGCATGGCCAATTTCAGCTTAGCCTACCAGGTTTTATAATCCTGTAAGGGACGTCTGCAGGACGAATTCATTCATTCATTCATCATAGATGATAGGGGTGGAGGGAAATACCACTAAAAGCACCAAAGCATAATATATTTGATATAACTGACACCATATCTGAAGAGTGGCGGCTCCCAGATTTTCAAAACACCCAGAGCAGCAGAGCATGATATACTGTATATTATGTTTTCATCTGTACAAACAATATGTGCTAATACGCTCTAATTCGCCTTGCCTACTTAGTCACATTTTCATGAGCTGCATAGCTGATGTTACAAGGTAGCACAGAATGTTGAAGTAACACATTTTAAATTACTCTAATTTCTCCCTCACCTTTCAGTTAATATCATGTACGAGTGCTGTATTGGATATAGTAATAACACTTAAAAGTAACAGTATATCATTTTTATTTCTCCATTTAAAACATTTCCTTGATGTCATTGTTAAAAATATAGAAAAAAACCTGGGAAAATGGAGACACTATTTGCATGTAATTTATGTAATTTTGTTAAATATGTATTGTTTTACAATGTCTATGTTTAACATTTAAGTTTCTTTAATATTGTTCAGACAGAAAATAAATAGTTTATAATTTTAGAAAAACTTCGATGTTGCTTTAATTATTTCCATTATATTGAACGCAATAATGGTTTTTGACGACTTTTATTTTGACATTTTCAGACCCTTGCGATACGCCTTTTTGTCGCTGGCTTCATAATGCATAGTAATGTTTTGGGCATGACTACGGAAGAGAGCTGTCATGTTGAATTGTTTCTTTGATTACTTTCGACTATTTTGATTTCTGACCATGTCGGATTAACAGCCCACATGATTTCATACAAATACAGAAATAAAAAATGAGTCATATATTAATCCTCCATTGCTGTTTCGGTCCTGCGAACTGAGTTAGAGTTTGTTTAGATCTTATTTACAAATATGAGTCGGTAAACCAGTGTAATTTCTTGTAGCTAACTATAGGCTAATCATGGATTTTGATTCCTCCAACCTTTCTTTGGATTGCTTGATTTATATTTTCTCATTTCTCGATGAAGACGATTTAATAAGAGCTTCAGAGGTCTGTAAGGTAAAAAGAGAATACATTGAAAGTTACTATTTTATTATCTATAGCTATAAATAATATTTCACATTAGAATTCTTGCTACTTATATTGGTTCATAGATTAACTTTAGTGGCCTAGATATAGAACCACAAATATTTTAGTTTTTGCAAAATAGCTTCGCTACAACGTCACAAGTCAGTGGAACAGGTTCTGGAACGAAGCTATATAGCTGCCTGTAGGCCGACGTAATTTTTATTACTGCATATTAGTAATATTAGCGGAAGGTTGCAAGCTAAAATAGATACTTTAACTGAAATGTTACTCTGCTTTAGGTATAACATAGTATAACATTTACTTTTGCAAACGTTAGCAAGTCTCTTCTGTGGGATTTTGTCAGTGAAAATGTTTTCCTTTTTTAAAATCCCGAATGAAATTCCGGTTCCGTCCGAAGTTTTGGCATGAAGCTGCGGTAACGCCTTGGTTGTGGAGGTGAGTTTTTAATTTCTTTGGCAAAAATTCGGAGGCTTGCCACCAATTTACTTGCCTGCACAACACCAGAAATTTGCCTTGTTTGCCTGCTTTGAGTATTTCACGTTTTCGGTAACGGTTTGCTTTATTGTTTTATTACTTCGGTAGCCTTCGCCTGTGTGCACATTCGACTACTGAACTGTGTATTAATTTATTGTAAAGCATTTCGGGGGTAATTATTATTATTATTAGGGGTCCAAGTAGTGAAGCTGCAGGAACCCTATTGTTTTTATATTATTATTTTATTATTATTATTATTATTATTATTATTATTATTATTAATAATAATAATAATAATAATAATAATAATAATAATAATAGGCTAATAATAATAGTCATTATAATCATAATAATAATACTACTCCTAATAATAATTATTATTATTAGAGGTCCAAGCAGCAAAGCTATTATTATTATTATTATTATTTTATTATTATTATTATTATTCGCTAAAACGAAATGGGCATCTAAAACAAATCATAGAGCTTTGAAACTTGTCAGGTATGTTGCTTTGCCTCCCCACTACTCAGGTTATCGCAATGACGCCTTGTGGCCAGATGATGGCGCTGTAACTCAGCAATTTTATGTTTTGGCCCATAACTCCTTTACCGTGTGGTGTAGAATCAAAATGATTTTTTTCCACAAATTCTGTGGCTCATTCTGAATAAAATTCATATTCTCGATTTAAAAGTTTCCGTCATTTAGCATTTTTGGCAAAACCTACTTTTGCGAATTAGTCTGGGGCCGTTTGGCCTATCATCACGAAATTAGGCCAGAAAGAATATGTGGATGCTGAACCTCAATAATTATCAAAAAAATGTTGACATTTCAAAACAATATGACCGGCACTCGTCAATCAATTGTCATGGGCGTGGCCATGTTTTACTTAAACAGCTGTAATTCATGAACGCTATGTCATGAAATTCGGTTCATTAGTAGGTTACCGCATATGATTCCGAGGAAGCATACCAATTAAAAAAAATAATCGAAATACCTACAACTTTTCAACCATTTGACCAATCAGGCTAAAATTTTGCATGCTGCATCTCTTTGAAAGCCCCCACCAGTCACTCTAATGACCCAAAGATAACTTAAAAAACATGGATGCCATCAGCTAATCAGCCATCAGCAGCCATGTGACAAGCTTAGCAATGGCCGATTATCATGAATTTTGGTGAGTATATCGACCTCTTAATTTGGTACTCCCTTCTAAAATTCGGGAACCATTTTGTTTTTTCGCCATTTTCAATTTTTTGCAAAAAACCTACTTTTGCAAACTAGTCTGGGGCAGTTTGGCCCATCATCAACAAATAAACTTAAAAGAATCCCTGGAGTCTGAACCTCAATTGTTTGAGCAGAAAAGATGAATCTTTACATGCTATTCTTTGTGTCAGTCTGCCATTGAATGCACAATGAAATGGCTATGTCTGAAAAAAGGCCATTCTCACACATGCACTTGCTGTATATCAGGTGCAGGTAATGCGCTACACAGCACGTAGACCATAGGCTGTATAAAAAATATGGACAGAGTGACTGTGACGTCACCCATTGACTTTCTATGGGCTTGTCAAAATCAAGTTGAAACCGCAGAAGTGCAGTTTTTGGTGCCAGTGACTGCGCAGTGGGGAAAAAGGGGGGTGGGGGCGGACCCCATATGGTCATGAAGTCCAGGCTGCGTCTGGGCAGTGTGATTGACAGTCCGGAGACATTGCTAAGCACAGGAGGTGCCACTCCCCCAGAGTGATGCAAACCGTCCGCACCGGCGCTACTCAGCAACAAGACCAGGAAGTGAGCTTCAAAAACAAAGCCTGGCTTTGGCCGCCCTCTAGTGGACAACTTTAAATATAGTCCCATCTAGTGGACAACTTTAAATATAGTCAGTGTCAAAGTAGGTTAAATGTAGAATGTGACAGAACCCGTTATATCTCTGGTGGAAGGAGAACATTGTGTGTCCTGGTACTGAAGTCCCTCTTAATAAAACTTAATAATAACACTTACCTGTAATGTATAAATGGCTTAATGACTATTGGCATCCAAACAGCACTGACTTGTAAATATGCCTCACCCAGACAGATGTGTCTGCAGCAGTGGACCTTCTGCAACGTGGCCCGGTCGGAGAGCGGGAAAGGAAGCTGGAGGAGCTACTTCCTGCGCCGTGCGCGGCTCGAGCGCAGAATGGAGACGGGGCGGTCGGGCGCGGACTACACCTGCAGGAGCCTGAGAGGGCACACGGGTACGATGTTCCTGTTCTGGCGGCAAATTTAAAAAGATCCCGTTTGATTTACACGACAATCACATCTTATTTCTGTTACAAATACATGCCAGTTTCAGGCATATAAACAAAAAGAAAAATTATGTCTAGAAAACATTCATTGTAACGTGTATGCTGTTAACTCTTTTTTGTACCTTATTTTGTATTCACTTCAGGATGAGTGGTGCTTATAACTAGGCCAGATGGATCACAGAATAGATGCATAAATCCTCTCTAACAGAAGTGAAATAGTGTCATTGTTTAAAACATGCTATAAAAAATATTTGTATGTAAAAGCACCACAATAACAGGGATAGCAGAAGTGCTTGAACAGTCTGTTCTTGTTTGATGATGCATGGTTAGGTGGCTATCATAATTCGGTTCACGTTCGGATATTTGAGCAAAAATATGTTGTATTATGTGTCATGTCATATGGTAAACTGCACCTAGGAATCATATGAGCATGAGTTATATTGCAGATGGACAGGTTGTATTTTTGCAGAAGCACTTACATTTCATAAATCACCTTAATGACATGCAATTGTAATGCAGGTTGTCATGGTAATGCTAAAAAAGCCTTTATAATCAGACAGAACAGAGTCAGCCCCTACCATCATGGAAACACTGGCTGTGAATTTTCTGAATTCAATTTTGCTTTCGAACCTTGGGCATACTTAGGGTTACAAAATCCCAGGATTTCCTAGTTTACATTTTCAAAATGTTTTCCATGGAATTAAACTGGAATGGTAATTAATGGTTGTTTTTTTCCACAGAGATTGCGGCGTCTCTCGTTTCCTTTTAGTCTTTTTTACTATCAGCGGAAATGCACTTTTCAAGACAAATAAGAATGCGCATTGTAAACTTTTTTATGGGGTTGCTGGCTGATGTTAAGACACTATTCCTCTTGTAGTGCATGTATGGGCCCTAAGGTCTCAGATTGAATCTGGAAATGGCAATACCAATGCAAATTTCGTAATGCCAATAAAGCACTTTTAATTTGAATTTGAATCCCAACCAGGCCAGTGCTGTGGCCTGTAGTCCTAGAGAGTGATGCGGAATCGACAGTAGCATCTTCCAGATCTGCGTCTCATCTAGCGACCCCTGCTGGTCGATCGGGGGCCTGCAAGTCAGCCTATTAAGTTGCACTCACAGCAAATTCCTCTAACTCGTCTGTGCATTGTGATGTGAAGTCAGGGTTGGCACTGTATGCTTAATTGATCATGAAGGATCCAGTAATGAGCTCTTGATCAGTCCAAATTGGGTAGAACTTTTTTACGTTAGCCCTATAGCTTTGAATTCTAAAGTAAAATTGAATGTTACAACACTGCATTTTCTACCATTCTTTATCTTGCTTTATATTGTTTTCACCTCCTGCACCTTTGTTATTAGGTAAAGCCGAATATAAGCAGAATATAGTCCGCTCGTGCGGAAACAGCTGTGCGTGTGATCTAATGGCGGACAACTCTGATCCTGGCGGACTGTGTCTGCAGGTGCTGCGGTTCATTTTCAGTCAGCAGCCAATCGAGGCCGTGAGAACAATGCGTGTGGAATCTTTGGCCAATCAATGATTCAGATTAATTACTGGTACTTAAGCACACAAAAAACCAGCCAATAGTGTGGCCCTTGCACACTATTGACCCTGCCGTGCATACATACAAATAGTAATAAATTGAGCTTCACTATGTTTTGTATGTTTGCGTGCAAGTTTATACTGATTAGCAATTACAAACGTCAAACTGTACTCTAAGTAGAAAATCTCTACAATGTGCACATATTCCATCATATTAAGAAAATATATAACATGGAACTTAACTGGGTAGAGTTTTGACAAATAGCATCACAATATCATATTTAGATTATTTACGCTATCACCACATTCACCAGCGATAATTTACCTCCACAGAAGCATTTAGCTGAGTTGAATAGTTGCAGGAACATCGCCGGAACCTTCCATTTTCCCAGTGTGCCTTCATGTTCAGTCATCTTTATAGGTTCCACAATTACTCATCTAAGATGTCAGAACTTGTTTGAACACTTTTGTTCTTGGAATTTCATGAGTTGAAACAATCCAAGTGTGACGATAAAAAGATCCAGTGAATTGTTTAAATATTACTCATTTCACAGGAAAATCTGACTGAAACAGAGAATACAGAATTCTCAAGTGTACAGCATTAAATAAAATGATTAATTAATGAATAATATAATAAATTAATTATTAATTAATAAGTTTCTGAGACAAAATTCCCATGGAAAAATGTGAAATTTATCAGTAATGCCCCCCCCCCCCACAACCCTTTTCATACTGCAAGGTAAAAATTTGGGAAACTAATAATAAAAATGAATTGTTAATTTGGCTAAAATAAGAGCTTGCATGTCTGGGCATGGAAGCAGGTGTTATTATTGAATGAATCACAGTGCTGTCATTTTTTAAAACGCATTTTAAAAGGCACTGCTCTTTTTTACCTCACAGGGAGTGTAGTTGGTTTGGTGTACCTGGCTGGAAGTGATGCTGACATTTCAAGCTCCGCGTCAGTGGTGTGCAGTGCATCCACAGATGGGACGGTACGGGCATGGGACGTCCAGCAGGTAGGTCATTTTTCTTTACGATAAGAAAAATGATTTCATATAATGGAGATGAGAATGTGATTGGGATATATTGGTGTTTGTCACAGAAGTCACAGGTGTCGTGGATTCTGTGACTTTACCCATATTTTGACATTTCCATAATCTTCATTTTTTGTGCTTTTTTTTTCTGTGATTTTTTTTGGCAGTTTTGGATGGTAACTGTCAACCTTAACGTGGACTACAGACGGTGTTATTTGTATAGGCTTATGCATTTTAATTATACCCCATTGCTAAATGCTGGGAGAAGCAAATTGCGACAATGCATACAGATTCTGGAATGCACTCTGATCAAGATTCCCATCATTTTCAGTTGTAGCCATCAGATGTTTGACGGCCCCTGTCAACAGTGTTCATGCCCAGCGATCTCTCCCCTGTGCGGTAACATCAGTGACAACAGGCGCTCATCAGAGACTCAAACCTCACAATGTTATTATATCGTTTTTAACATATTGTACCAAAACAAACTTTGAAGAAATAAAACAAGCGCACAGGTGCTGTGTTTTATTTCAGCAATGTAGTTTTGACCATGCCCTATTTCTAACAGCCTTCTGTTAAATTGAACGAAATAAGCATGCTGCTCGTTGATTTTTTTGAAACTTCTAGCACTTGTTACTGTTGCTACAGTTGCACGTATTATTTCAGCCATTTCCCTCTGCTGAACTTGAGATCTATGAATTAATTTAATTAATTAATTAATGTTTAAAAGCACTCCCGCTTTTTTCAGTTTTCTGGGATTTTCAGCAACTTTGCCGTGACTGCTCCGTAACTTCAGCCAATATTTTCCGTGACAAACACCCAGCCTTACTGATCAGTAGTCTGTAGTATTTTACCTCTTAGAATTCACCAGAAATGATAATTTCACAGCTGATCTTTAAAAAAATGTTTTTTTTTAAATATCTGGGAGGGCATGTCCCCGGATGCCCCTCAAGGGTTGCAGTTCTCGGGGTCTATGCATTTCAACCCCCCCAATATTCAAACTAAAGTTAGGCCCTTGAGGTAGTTCTTATGCGTGATGTTGTACAGTGGGAGGGTATTGTGTGGTGCTGAATACAGTGGGAGGGTGTTGTGTGTGATGTCATACAGTGGGAGGGTGTTGTGTGTGATGTCATACAGTCGGAGGGTGTTGTGTATGATGTCATACAGTGGGAGGGTGTTGTTTGTGATGTCATAGAGTGGGAGGGTGTTGTGTGGGACTGAACCTCCTCACTGCGCTGTTGTTAGGGGACGCAGCTGTGGGCCACGCCTGCTCAGAGTGCTCTGTGTGACATCACCGTGGATACCAAGCTGGGGACCCTGTTCACCTCAGACACCGCGGGGAAGATTTCGGCCTGGGAGGGGCTCTCTGGGAGGGAGGTGGCCTCCTTCTCCACCTCCTCCTCCGGATGCAAGCTGCTTGCTTACAGCGTGGAGAACCAGTCCGTCCTCATGGTGAGGGTCTCCAGTCATAAACACCATTTTGTCTATGGCAGGGGTGTCCAATCTTATCCAAAAAGAGCCGGTGTGGGTGCAGGCTTGTGTTATAGCCCAACACACCTGATTCTACTTATCAAGGTCTTGATTGAAGGCCATGATTAGTTAATTAGTCTATTCAGCTATCATAGGGCTGGTCTGAAACAAAACCTGAACCCACAGCAGCTCTTTTTCGATAAGATTGGACACTCCTGATATAAGGGTTATATTTTGGTGATGTAAGCACAATGCAAAAAATGCACTCAAACTCAAGATGAACTTGACTAGTTCTGGTAAAAAGAGGTCAAAACATTATCTGGTTAACATTACCTCCCCCCCCCCCCCCCCATATTATATGTGAGGCCCAACTTACTGCTACAGCCCACGTCAGTTTGAGGGTTAAAACAGTATGATAGTGGTGAGGGCACGTGCCGATGTGACCGCGCTGACCAATCACATCACACGCCGCATTCCCTGTGCTTTCTTCCTCGGTGTCATCACAAGCAGCCCCTCTTCATTACTTAGCCTGTCAGACCAACTCATTTATTTTAGCCACAGCAAGTTAGTTTTAGCAAGCTAGCAAGCCAACTACTCAACTTCAGCAGTCGGTGACAAAGCTAATTCATGAGTGAATGTACGTTATAAATGGTTACAGGAATATTACCAGATGGCTGTGCTGCATTGTAGCATCAAACCAATTTAAATGTGTGAAACAAATCGTGACTACTAATTAAATTATTAAATTAAACAAAGCTGTCCAACTAATTGGATGTATTGTAATGAATGAACTTTACAAAACCTTTTTCTTTTATAGGCTGGGACTGGTGGTGGTGCCCTCCACACCCTGACAAGCCCTTCCCTTACACAATTGTCACGTCACATGTTATTCGATACCTTCAAAATCAACCAACTAATTTCGTCTCCTGACAGAAAATGGCTTTTTGTAGGGGCACAGGAGTGCATCGACACAAGTCCAAAGGTAAACCTAGTGTTTCAGGAGACTGAGGCCAAGGTCTCAGTGAGACACAGTGTTTCTGAAGCTTAGGTCTCAGTGAGACACAGTGTTTCTGAAGTTTAGGTCTCAGTGAGACACAGTATATCTCCAGTTTATGTCTCAGTGAGACACAGTGTTTCTCCAGTTTAAGTCTCAGTGAGACACAGTATATCTCCAGGTTAAGTCTCAGTGAGACACAGTGTTTCTGAAGCTTAGGTCTCAGTGAGACACAGTGTTTCTGAAGTTTAGGTCTCAGTGAGACACAGTATATCTCCAGTTTATGTCTCAGTGAGACACAGTGTTTCTCCAGTTTAAGTCTCAGTGAGACACAGTGTTTCTCCAGTTTAGGTCTCAGTGAGACACAGTGAGACACAGTGTTTCTCCAGTTTAGGTCTCAGTGAGACACAGTGTTTCTCCAGTTTAGGTCTCAGTGAGACACAGTGTTTCTCCAGTTTAGGTCTCAGTGAGACACAGTGTTTCTCCAGTTTAGGTCTCAGTGAGACACAGTGTTTCTCCAGTTTAGGTCTCAGTGAGATACAGTATATCTCCAGTTTAGGTCTCAGTGGGACACAGTATATCTCCCGTTTAAGTCTCAATGAGACACAGTGTTTCCCCAGTTTAGGTCTCAGAGAGGCACAGTGTTTCCCCAGTTTAGGTCTCAGTGAGACACAGTGTTTCTCCAGTTTAGGTCTCAGAGAGACACAGTGCTTAGGTCTCAGTTCTTGTCCTCCATTTTGCAGGTTTTCTTCAGTGAAAGTCTGAGCTGTCCCTCTGAGGACGAGCCCCCACTGCGCCAGTCCTTGCCTGTGTCAGACTGCTGTGCGGCTGCTTTTCTACCGGCGGACCCAGCCAGATTGGTTCTGATCCACAATACTGAAAACCGTGGATACAGTACCCTCTCCGTCTTCAACATCTCCATGAAAAAATCCAAATATCAAGTGGACATTTTAGGTGAGGTTCAGTTTCTAAAGAAATGCACGGCAGTTTCACAGCAGCAATGTTTTATGTAGCATGTAGTGTTTAGTTTTCATTTTCATTTCAACATTTAATTTTCATTTCAACATTCCAAACACGGTGTCATATGGCAGTACTGCTTACACGTATGTGTATATGCTCTTTTGTATGTGGGTGTACATGTAGGTGGCAGTGTAGTGTCACGTGACTGGGAGGAGTCACGTGTCTGCCGTCTCCTCCTGAAATCAGTAGGAAGGGTTTCTGGCAGGAGACCAGCAAGTTTGGTTGAGTCTGGGGGTTGGGATAAAATGGGACACAATTTAATCAGAAGATTCACCTTTCAGTTTAAGTGCAGAAACCAGGCTTTTTGGAACATCAAATTAGCGAGTCACGATTAGAGTCACGATCAGTCATCAGTACTCACCTCCATTTTAGCAGGTGCCATTCTGTGACCCTGTGGTGACAGGTGGAACAGAAGCCTTTGTTCTGTCTTTGTTTTGTAGTTCAGCAAGTCGAGACGTTTCAGTTGGAATTCGGGGGAAGGCGTCCAGACGTCCTCCTCCAAACCCAAGGGAGTGACACTCTTGTGGTTGCCGTGGGGAACAGACTGAGAGTTTACACACTGAAAGGCGTTGTGCTCGCTAGCTTTGAGGACCACACGCAGCCCATCGCAGCGCTTTGTGTGGTAAGCCTCATCTGACCAGTTTGTGCTGTTCGGCGTCCATGCAGGCCGTTGCACGCATCTCATTGGTCTAAACCCATGACCCTTCTCATTCAGGACAGCTTCCGGGTCGTTACGGCGTCACGTGACCTCTCCCTCAGAGTGCTAACATGGAAGAAGGAGAAAGACAAAGGGAGAACCCTGCAGAGCAGATTCCACCTGCTGGGAGGGTCTCACACCATGTCGAGGTACTGAACACCAGCCAGTCACATACATTTTTCATTCATAAATAATGTCGTAAAGGTCATGAGGCAGCAGTCTACTGTTAGGACTACTCTCATGTACACACTTACCGCACAACATGCAGACTTCAACCCTATGTGTGTTTCTCCCGTTTTAATAATGTCAGTCAGGGCTGCCCAACCCTGTTCCTGGAGATCTACCGTCCTTTAGGTTGTCTTTCCAACCCTAACATATCACACCTCATTCAACAGCTAGAGATCTCCTGGAGCTGCCAATTAGTAGAATCAGGCATGCCAAAGTAGGGTCAAAATGAAAATCCACAGGACGGTAGATCTCCAGGAACAGGGTTGGGCAGCCCTGGTGTGTGTGTATGATTACCATTTGAAGCAGTACAGTTTTAATAATGTACGTGTTACTGTCTGTTTTTTTTTCAACCCCACAGAGGATTCACAAAAGTGGCTTGTGATTATGTGAGCATCGTGGCTTCAGTGCAGTCTGTGAATGGAAAGGATGTCCTGAAGGCGTACTCCTTCAACTCCTGAGGTCATCACCGCCTGAACCCGTCCCCACATATTTAAGGATGCAAGAAAGGGCAGCTCTGACTTAAAACTTTTGTTGCACTTGATGGAAAAAATAATCCTCAAAAAATGCAGTAGTTTCATCAACCTACGGTAATGCAGTTCAGTCCAAATAAAATTAATCCTATATTCCTGTGGCCACAAGTTAGCATCTATGTGAAAAACTTTAAAAGAAATGACTAATACAGAAACACATCCCTGACTGCAGTAACCTCACTGAATGAAAGTGTAACTGATTTGTCTTTTCTAAATATCTGCTATGCAAATATAATGTGTGTGGAGGTACTTGGCTGCAGGTGAGACTGAAGTCATTTTGCCTTCAGTGTATTTCTGTTCAAGCCAAATCTGGTGCAAAGACTTTATCAAATGGGAAGCAAGCTATAATACAGCAGACAAGAGTCTGTTGCAAACCCATGGCAGTCGGAAAGGCATGTAAACACACAAACACAAATTAGATACACAAGTCATACGCACATACGTATATTACGTGATCCGTTCATGTAAGCGTACATACGACTAAACTGGGCTACAGCCATGTCTATACATTCCAACCGATCCTGGTTTTGCTAGTGCAGTCAGCAAGCATTCAATCCAGCCAATTCAGAACACATAAGGCATGTTCTCCCAAGAAAGTTCAACGGCATATATACGGTACACATTCAACTCACAGATCAGAAAAAGTGTGTTAGAACTTTGGAGCATAGTATTGGTCCAGGCAAGTTGTTTAACCCACACTAGCTTGTTATTTCACCATCTAAAATGAGCCATGGTTTAAAAGCAGATGGCTTAAAGCAGTAAGCAGTAGTTTAAGATGCACTGTGTTGAGTTTGGTTCTGAATGGTGTCAGGGTATCTGACCAAAAGCATATTCCACACCCAGAATCAAGCTTGGACCTTTTATTTGGATGTGTTCTTGTTTATGAACTAATAATGAGGGTGCACAGCTGGCCAATAAACAGCTGAGCAATGACTGTTGCTTTCCTAAAATGGTGGATTATCTGTAATTCCTAAACGGATCACTTGATGTGGATGCAAATACCCTCACATTAAAACCGATATTCTCCACTTTATCCTCATATTCATTGTGTGTGTGTGTATATATATATACTGTGTGTGTGTGTGTGTGTGTGTGTATATATATATATATATATATAAATATATATACACACATGTACATGCATAATGGGGTAAATAAATATTTACAATATTTACATTTAATGAGACTAAAGAGAATAAATACGTTTTTATTTATCTTTTCTTTGTCTACAGTTCCCTAGAATGCAGTGATCAAATCTGACGAAGTGTATTCTTGTAGTATTCTGAGCTCGATTAAAGGCATTCTTCTGCTACAGCCCCTCAAGAACAACAGAGGCTGAGGCAGTCAGTTTCTTTCAGGACAGAAGAAACATATTGTTAATAGATAATTCTTCAATTTAAACTTTCTTTTTCTCCAATGATAATTTACATTAAAATTGTACCAAGAAATGCATTATGATACTGTGACAAGTGTCATGATATAGGCTACTGTGCACAGTGTAAATGAATGGCCTTCAGACGCTTAGTATGGTTTCATATTCATAAAAATTGCATACCAATTCATATTATAAAATGGGTTGTTTTGAACCTGGATGCTGATTGGCTGAGACTGCATTCTGTAGTGATCGTAAATCCGATACAGTAACCATTATCCAAACAGCCCGTTTGTAAACGGTACCACTCCGCACGCAACCACTAAATATTACAAAAATAAATAATACTGTGATATCAATTAATTGTCTCTATATTTATATATACTGTATATACACATTATACATAAATACACTGTAACCAATATGGCACTTGAGGCCGTGCTGTATTGTGACTACTCAGTGCACGGTAATAATATTTAAGAAATATTCATAATCCGATTTTTTTTTCCCCCTTACGCACTGAGCCAGTTTCGCAGTGTACTGCAGCAAGCACAGATCAATAAGTGAGACGCCGTTTCAGCAAAGGCCAGATGCTTGCTGCACAGTATTTATTTATTTTAATAACATGGCCGGCCGCTACCAAGCTCACTTGAGCGAAGACGCACAATGCACAACCAGATGTTCGGCGCACCCGTTGGTTTTATTCCTGTTTTCCCTGGAAGGAGGAGGTGTGACCGGAACAGCCGATGTTGCTCAGGACAGTGCTCGTTACTTGGGAAAACACAGCACACAATGCTGAAGCAAACAGGCACACGTGTTTCAGAGTAATAAACCGTACGCTCCGAGTTTGTGCAAATGGACTGCGTTTGTATAGCGCTTTTATCCAAAGCGCTTTACGATTGATGCCTCTCATTCATCCATTCACACACACTCACAGGGACACTGCGACACGCCCAGGGCGGGGGATCGAACCGGCAACCCTCCGACTGCCAGACAACCGCTCTTATCTCCTGAGCTATGTCGCCCCTGTGTGTACTGATAGCAAAACTAATAACAGATCAGTATTCGGTTTGACCAGTAGTCTTGACATGGAAATGAAGAGGAGCAGTGGGCTTTCCCTGGGGTGTCAATCAAGTGCAATCAGATTTTATTTATATAGCGTATATCGCTACAGTTGTCACAATACGCTTCACAGACAACCCTGGCCTAAACCCCCACAGGAGCAAGCCTAAAAAGCAACAGTGGCAAGGAAATACTCCCTGTGGCAGATGGGAAGAAACCTCGGAAGGAACCAGGCTCAAGGGGGGGGGGGGGAACCCATCCTCCTCTGGTCAGCTCAGGGTGTAGATTGGTGACCGACACGCTCAGTCAGTCAACGTTTACATCGTTCAAATGTATGACTCAGCGTGAGGGCTGAGCTTGTACCTACGACAAATTTGATGCCTTTATCTAGCCGACCCTCCCTTTTAATATGGGGTAACCGGTTAAGCACACCCCCCTGGGCTGTCCATGTTGTAATTAAAGGAAATCCAAGGCTGCACTGTTAATTACAAACGTAATGGTGTAAATAAAGCGCTTCCATAAGTAAGTGATTGTGTGTGAGAAAGACTCTATACACCTGTGCATTCGGGTGCAAATCTACATATACAAATAAATTCAATTATACAGCTACACTTTACAAATCAGCCTGTCAGCAGAGGCTCACGGCACGGAAGCATGGAATTATTAGTTTGGCATGATTGTAAGGAAACGCAGTAGAATGCATTCATCAAACAGAAAGAGAAAGCCCCACACACTTTAATCCCCAACGTATCATTTATTTGCCGACATTTTGGCACCCAGGGCCTTCGCCACCCTGACAAAGACACTGTGTACCGAAAAACATTGGTAAATATTTGGCAAATGATTTATTGGAGCATAATCAGTGTCGAGTTTTTTCATTTTTAATTATCCGACTACCGTCAGCCAGCACTTCCTGAAGCCAGTGGGCTTGCACTTTCTTCATGCACGGAACACATTAATCAAAACGAAAATACTGAACACGAAGACGAATGTATCGCAGCGCAGACAGATGCAGTGTCCAGACTCCAGTCTGAAGCGTTACAGTGAGGGACAGACAGCCACGGCACCTGCGTCCTCTTCCTCTCTCTGTGCCTTCATCTCCTTCAGAACCAGGGCCAGGACCCTCCTCATGGTCTTATACACAATCCTCCCTTCTTCCGACTCTCCCGCTTTCATCTAGTTTGGAAGAAACATCCATCATTTGAGCAGAAAGCTTTACATTTAAGGCTCCATGCTTTCGTATTGCCAGGTATAATAGAGTAAAACTACTTTAGAGCCCCAAGATTAAGTATATATGCAGTATGGTTCACCCACCAGACCTGAGACATTCTTTAACTCATAAGTGCCAGAAAATTGTGAAAACTCTGGCATATCCCTGTGAATTCTCAATGAGATGCATTAATAACCAAAAAGATACAATACGAACGATGGATTGTATGTAAATTCAGTCTGCAGAATATGTACAGGTACACTATCAAAGCAGATGTGTTTAAAACAACACATAACGTGTCATTTTTTAAACACACCTCCATGGCTCGTTGAGGACGACACATTTTGTCTCCCTTGGTAACACATGAATTGTATATTTGTAACACAAAAGCATTAATGTTGACACAAAAGTAGAGAGTGTATGTGAAGAAACAGTTTGATGTTTTTAGGGCAAAAATTTGACCCAGGTCTGGCACCATCCTTTGGGCTCAGAGCTAAGTAATGCGTCTAATTTCGGAACTGTGCGCTTGAGAGCAGATGTATCAACGCGCAGCTAATTTCGGAACCCTGCGCTTACGCAGAGCTATCTTGACGTGAAGCTAATTTCGGAGCGGAGCGGTGAGGCGCAGGGCGGAGCGGAGCACGCCCACCTTGGTGAAGGCCTTTATCGTTCGATCGAGGAAGGCGGACTCCACCGACGGGGCCATCACCTGGGCCGCGCAGTGCAGGATGCACGTCAGAGTCTGGCGAGGACCCTGCACAGCACAGCGTAACCAAGCGAGAGAACAGACTAGACAACAGCACGTCGTGCAACGAAGAAGGAAGACAAGATTTATTTATTGGTACAATAATTACTTCACTAGCGGTGTAAGAGCAATCTTTTCAAATGTTCACACAATGAAAAGAGCTTGTAGGCTGGACCACGGACATTCTATGAGCAGAACTGGATGGGAATTTTAACTCTAGATCTTGTCGTATAGTTCTTAACTGAGGCCTTGTCTCTGAGGCAGTCACAGCACAGATCATGGGAATCACAGATTCACTGGGGATTAGAGGCTAAATAAAAAGATGAGCATTTGTTCTAATAACTTTGCTTGATCATTAACATTGTTCTAATAAATTTGTCAGTGTTAAATGCCATAAACTGGTATAACTCAGATTATAAGGCTTGGTCTGTATGATGATTTCCTTCATATGAAGTATCTCATTCTTTGCATAATAATGAATTATGTTAAAAATTTAACCAGGGAAGATCCATTGAGAACATGTTTCTCTCTTTTAAGGACGTCCTGGGAGAAATGCCAGAGAGAACAGCTGCAAGTGGGGAGACGGGGAACAGGGGTAAAGCCTGTTTTGGGTTTTGGGCTAAGGACCGAGGTCCCAACGGCAGCGTTCTTTCTTGTAGGGACCCCAACTTAATCTCTCCAGATACAAGTCAGCATCCCTATATGCCCACCAGTGGCTCGAACCAGCAACTCCACCAGCACACGACCACTAGGCCACCCTGCTGCCCAAGTTAAATATGTACAGTTACATATGTATATTGACACAAAGCTCTAACCTTGTCCAGCGTGTTAAAAACCCTGCTGGGGTCTTTGGGTTGCTCCTCCAGGGCCTGGACGTCCCGTCGGCTCAGAACGGGCTCCTTCAGCTGCTCCAGCCAGGACCACATGAGGCCGGACAGGACGAAGGGGTCCTGCTCCGCGCACACGCTGTCCCAAACGTCCCCCCCAGAGTTCAGCTCTGTCTGCAGGACCCCCCAAAGCACCAGGGTAAAGGGGCTGCATTCATACAGCGCCTTGTCCAGCAACTAAGGCTGCAGGAGAGTGCTTTACAATTAATGCCTCTCATTCACACACTCACTCACACACACACTCACTCACTCACTCACACATTATGAATTGCTATACTTGTGAGGACTTTTGACTGATTTCCATTGACTACATTCATTCCATAACCTCTAACCCTAACTCTAACCCTAACCACTACATGCCTAACCCTCACCCTAACCTTAACCTAATTCTAACCCTAACCCTAAGTCTTAACCCTAAAACAGACTCTTGAAATTGTGAGGACCAGCAAAATGTCCTCACTTCCTGTAATTTTCCTCATCTTTCTATCCTTGTGAGGACATTTGGTCCTCACAAAGATAGTAGTACATGTCCACACACACACACACACATACACACACACCAATGGCCATACCTCTCACTCACCCATTCTCACACACACACACACACCTGTGACCATGTCTCTCACTCACACACACACACCAATGGCCATGCTTCTCATTCACTCATTCACCCATTCTCACACACACACACACACACACACAAACACCAACGGTGAAAGGCAGCCATGCAAGGCACCAGCCAGCTCATCAGGAGCGATTAGGGGTTGAGTTGAGGAAGCTAGGTGAAAGTGGCTATGATGAAAATATACACTTTGCACATCTAAGCAATCACATATGACACTGATTTTCAGGTTATTTCAGGTTGGTTTGTTTAAATTCAAGTAATACTTTATACAATTTGTTGAAATTCCTTTGGAAGCCTTTTGCATGCATTAAAAAGCAATCACAGTACGTAATACAGAAACACTACATGAACACCACGTTAATTTAGTTCTCATTCTAACAGCTAACAGCTGCTAGGATAAACAAGGCCCCAAATATCCTCGTGTGCATTTAATATTGCGAGTATGCCACTCCCACATCTACTTTTATTGCATACTTTGGCATGTAGTGGGGTGGCGAACATTGGCAAGAATTTGCCTGACCTCATTACATTAGACCTTATATTAGATCTTAGCACAGAGTAACTTGCGCCAGTTATCTTTCTAAACCTAGTAGCATCTTTTAAATGCTTTATTTTAAATGCTTTATTAAATGCTTTTTCCCCCCAGTTTGTCCAATACTATGTCCGATAGGTGGCAAAAATTTTTTTTTGCAAAAATAGATTGCCCATTTGAATACTGGTTTTAAAAAAAGGAACTCAACAACTCGCAATATTGGTCATTATCTCACACAAACGGAACAGCTCTATTTAAAGCAACGCAACCTGACAGTTTTATTTTTATCCGTGTAAAATAGCACTGTATTGTACTGTGCAAGTGCCTTATCAAGATGTGGGAAATTGTGGGGGGAGGCGCCAGGAATTTAATTTGGCTGTTCTGCTGAACATAGCGTACATTCCAGCCGTCACGCTGTGCATAGCATGCGAAGCTGTGTGCAGGTGTTGCGTGCAGGTGTGTGCATTCACAGGAGTGTGCAAGTCTGTGCATTCACAGATGTGTGCATTCACAAGAGTGTGCAGGTGTGTGCATTCACAGATGTGTGCAGGTGCTGCATGCAGGTGTGTGCATTCACAGATGTGTGCATTCACAGGAGTGTGCAGGTGTGTGCATTCATAGGAGTGTGCATTCACAGGAGCGTGCAGGTGCTGCATGCAGGTGTGTGCATTCGCAGATGTGTGCATTCACAGGAGTGTGCAGGTGCTGCATGCAGGTGTGTGCATTCACAAATGTGTGCATTCACAGGAGTGTGCAGGTGCTGCGTGCACGTGTGTGCATTCACAGGAGTGTGCAGGCATGTGAGGGAATGCACGTGCATCCCTCTGCATGCACGGATCCAGAGGGATGCACGTGCACAGACATACGCATGCGTGTCCTGGCCTGCACAGGAACGGTTACCTGCCACCAGGACACTCTCTGCCTCTGCTCCTCGCTCCCGTACCGCTCCAGGTCCACAGCCAGGGCCTGGGCCACCAGCAGCCGCCGAGCCTCCAGACTGAGCTCGGTCTGCAGCAGGATGAAGGGCACCTCGGAGGGCCGCTCCTCATCCTCACGCCCGCTGCCGTGCCGCTCGCCGCCCCTCCTCGGGGATGGCGTCCCGCCCGCGCGGTCCCGCGGGCGCTCCACGCGCCGGGGCGGGGGCAGCTGGTCCCAGACGGAGCTGGTGGAGCTGTGGGCGGAGTCCGAGGCGGGGGGCCATCGCTGGAGCGCGGGCCCATCGTCGGGGCGGCGGCCGCCGTCTCTGAGGTCCTCGTGCGATAAGCACAGTCTCTTCAGAGCCCTCGGCTCTTTCCCCGCGTCCCCCGCCGCGCCCACCCCCGCGCCCCCCCCCGGGTCGAGGGTGGCGCCGGGCCGCCCGCGGTCCCGCTCGCTGTAGCTGAGGCTCCGCCGGACGTAGAACAGCGGCGGTTCGGGGGTGCGCAGCGGCACGGTGGCGGGGCCGGGGAGGCTCCTGTGCGGCGAGGCCGGGCCCCTCCCCGCGGCGGCGGCGGCCTCCCCGCGCCGCCGGCTCCACCCCCCCGCGCCGCGCCTCTCCTCGGCCACGGGCTCCACCACGTCCAGGACGTCCTGCTGCACCACCTGCCGGTTCCGCGCCACGTCCAGCAGCAGCTGGCACGCCAGGGCCACCACCTTGGGCGTGTGCCGCAGCCGCCGCGCCTCCGCGCCGTGCAGCAGGTGGCGCTGCCGCGTCAGGTACTGGGCCAGCGAGACGGCGGCCGATTCGGGTTCCGCGCGGGGGAACACGCTCCGGAGCGGGACCAGGAACTGGGCGAACTGGCGCACGCAGAGCAGCTGCGCCCGGGTCTGGACGGAGCCGGGCCGCTTCTCACGCACGAACGCGATCGCCTGGTCAGCGCTCATCTTCGTGGTAAAGACCAAGTGACAAGCCAACAGAACACCTTTAACACAGACAGAATGCAGTCGTTTGTAATATCGGTAATTACTGATTCATAATAAAATAGCAATGCCCTGTAGCAAAACAATGCTAATGTGATGACAAAACCAAGCTATGAAGCAACAATTAACAATATTTATCAGCTTCAAGTCAATACAAAATGCATTTTGCACATATTTGATTTTTGATTTGATTTTATTTAGCACAATTAAAATATAAAACAGAAACAGAAGAGATTTAGAAACAGTGAAATAGTGCAGGGAGCGGCAAGAAACCCAAGGGGCTTATACATGGCCTCACCCTAAATAAAATTTGCGCCCCTGCTAATAATATGATCATTTTACGATCCATGTTATCGTATAATGTCTATACTTTTATGCACATTGATTGTATCATATTATCATATTGTATAATATTCACTTATGTACATAAAACGTACTGCATTAAAGCTCTTTGCACTTTGTTAGATGCTAATCATGTTGTCTCAGTACGTGACTCTGTGCAATGACAATAAAGTTGAAATCTAACTAATCTTGAATCTAAAATGACAACTCAGCAAAAACATACAAAAATAGACAGAGCATAAATAAAATATGTGTGACGACTGAGTAAGGGTTTCAATTAAAAAGGTGATAATGCTCGATCATTACTTTGGATCAACAGAAGAGCTCGTGCGAGAGCAGGAGGGTTGGCGTTTTTGTTTTTCGGAAAATCGCAGGTCGTTCTGCCGCACCTGTCCTTCCGAGCCCGGCGTGACAGTGAACGGCGACTTTCCCCTCCTGGACGGCGAACGACATCACCTTCGCCATGTCCAGCACGGTCGCTAGGGACGCCACGCCGTAGTCCCTCCACGCGTAGTTGTAGTAGTAGACTGGGGTGGGGAAAGAGCACAGTCTGCAGCCGTTACTTTCTCCAGAACTTTCTAGAAGACAAATTTGCGTTCCTAAGTGCAAGAGGTAAAATAACTGAAGTGAGGACTGAAAGCAACCAATTCATACACTTCTTTCAAATAAATGTGCAAGAGTAAGCCAAACTGAAACCAAATAAGAACCTGGCAGAATCCTTAAATAAATAAATTAAATATTGAAATAAATAAATAAAAATGTGCTGTATGCTCATCCTCTGTGTTTGTAGCTCTGTGCATTAAATCACATCAGTAGAATAATTCTAATGCTCCATACTGTGTGCGCAGTTATATTTGTGGCCTTATTCTCTGTGCTTTATGCACTGCTGTGGTCATTCATGGCTTGTCGGAAGCCATTCTAGTTTTTCTGATTGGGGAACTGGCGGAATGTCATTGGCTGAAACGCTGACTGGACTGGGCCAATGGGACGGGAGCGTGGCTCACTGCCTGCCTCCATAAAGGCCTCGGGCCGGTAGGTGAAGCCGCTCTCCTGTTCCAGCTCGTTACCGCAGCTGGCGTGCTCTCCTGGGTGCTGCAGGTTAATCAGCGTCCTTATGCCACACCTGGAGAGAAGTTAATTTTTAAAAAAACCGTCAGAGATTCTTTACTGTCATTATACACTCCCTGAAAGCAGGCTTTTGGCACTTTATGAGATTAGACTCAGAGTTCATCCAGGTGTCAAAATTATTCTGTGCGCAGCGCCCGAATATTCACTCAATAAAATACTGTATAAAATGATTATCTAAGAACATTCAGTCGTTTAATTGAAATACAATTTAATTGATAAAATAATGAAATGAAAATTAAATCATCTACTGTTTCTATTGAGCTTCCTTAATAAAACCGTTATGTGCAACTTTGCCTCAACTGATTTTTATAATAATAACCTTTTCTTTTGGATAATTATGCATATCCTGAGGTATATCTCTCCTGATTGGATTAATAATTAGGGGATTTACGGATGAATTACAATGCAGAAACCAGGCTATGGATTCATGACTGAGTGGCATGAGATATTCTGAGCTGATTGTGTCATCGTCTATAATCGCAGAGATGTGCAGCTGGATTTAGGAGAGCACATGAGGACTCCTGGACATCTGCCATTTTAGGGACAGACTCAGACACTAATACAGACGAGCACAGAGTCAGCAGCACAGACTGATGCACAGTCATAACGAGAGGCAAACCGAGATGATCAGGCAGTCTAACACAGAATCAGAGCACAGAGATCTGAATCAGCCAGTCATAACACAGAGATGGACAGAGGACAGAGATCTGAATCAGGGCACAGTCATAACACAGAGAACAGAGCACAGAGATCTGAATCAGGGCACAGTCACAACACAGAGATGGACAGAGGACAGAGCTCTGAATCAGGGCACAGTCATAACACAGAGATGGACAGAGCACAGAGATCTGAATCAGGGCACAGAGATCTGAATCAGGGCACAGTCACAACACAGAGATGGACAGAGCACAGAGATCTGAATCAGGGCACAGTCATAACACAGAGATGGACAGGGCACAGAAACGGTCAAATATAAAACATTTTATACTTAGACCTTTGAAATTGCTCAATGACGTCGTATTTCTGTATGATTCCTGTTGAAGGCCGGGCCATGGCCAGGAGCTCGTCTGTAACCCTGGAATGAGGAGGACACCCACAGCTTTACCCAGAAGCACCTCGCCGCCGACCGTCGAACAGGGCCGACAAACACACGGTATCTCTCAGGGTTTCCATGGCAACAGGGGGGTCGAGACTGCCCCTTCGAGTGCTTTCCCATTCATAAGCACTGGTTATCAGCGCTTGTTTAGTCACCATGGTTACCATGGCGTATTACAGTTGGAGCTACCTTGTTTTCACATTGGCACGTAGCGAAAGCGATTCATGAGATGAGGAGCACATATATGTACATGGTCTAAGGCATACTGCAGTTGTTTAATGAGTCGATGTGAAAATATATACATTAAATATATATATTTGGCAGGCAGACTGAAATTTGGTTCATAGACTGCAATGTGCTTTTGAATGCCTGTACAGTACAGAGGGCGGTTTGTATATTAACTGCAGTCTTAGTCTAGATCATAACTATCCAGAAACCAGGAAGTAAAACAGAAAACTTTTACCAATTTCCAACTAACTAGAATGGCTGAGTGGTTCACCATTTGGACTCGGCTTTCAATTGTTAAATGTACATTCAAATGTCACATATTTTACATTTTTACATGCCTGTTGCCATGCATCTGTGTGAGTAGGTGGGGGGTGGGGGGTGTTACCAGGAGGAGTAGAGCCCTTTGATGGCCTGCATGTCCTCTCCCCAGCGCGACGGGTCCTCGTACTTGCAGGAGCGCCCCCCGCAGGCCATGGAGCACTGCAGGTGACTGGGGATAACGTAGCGTAGCGTCTCCCCCACCATCGTGTACTTGGGCCGGGGAGCTCTGCCTCGCGCTGTGGGGTGGGGGAGGGGAGGGCGGGGGGGGCAGTGTAGGCCTGTTAGTCTGCACCAAACTCACACTGAAAGCCATCAGTAACTCTGTAAGACTAATGTGTTAGCCAGGCTAATTATTTATTTCTCTGCTGAAATACAACTTAAAAATGAGAGGCTGTAGTGAAACTTGAGTCCTGAAGGGCCTCACTATCTGCAGGGTTTTGCAGTTTCCCAGCAGCCAGTTTAGGCCTATGTATCTATGTGTGTATATGTGGCCTCTTTAGCCAATCAAGGTGTGTGTGTGTGGACTCTTTAGCCAATCAAGGTGTGTGTGTGTGGACTCTTTAGCCAATCAATGGCTTAAATACGTAAGTGGTGAAAGGCACCAAAAAACCAGGAGCCATTACATTCATCCAGGGCTGAAACTGAAACCTGCTGACAGAGTGGCAGACCAGGACTCCAGTTAAACTAGCAGACACTGAGTCAGCCCAGAACTGGACTCCAGTAAAACTAGCAGACACTGAGTCAGCCCAGAACTGGACTCCAGTTAAACTAGCAGACACTGAGTCAGCCCAGAACTGGACTCCAGTTAAACTAGCAGACACTGAGTCAGCCCAGAACTGGACTCCAGTTAAACTAGCAGACACTGAGTCAGCCCAGAACTGGACTCCAGTTAAACTAGCAGACACTGAGTCAGCCCAGAACTGGACTCCAGTTAAACTAGCAGACACTGAGTCAGCCCAGAACTGGACTCCAGTTAAACTAGCAGACACTGAGTCAGCCCAGACCAGGACTCCAGTTAAACTAGCAGACACTGAGTCAGCCCAGAACTGGACTCCAGTTAAACTAGCAGACACTGAGTCAGCCCAGAACTGGACTCCAGTTAAACTAGCAGACACTGAGTCAGCCCAGAACTGGAGTCTGACGACCCTTCCTCATACAGTAAACACTCACGGCTCCTGGATGGTTTTTAATAAACCCTTCCCCTCCCCAATCTCATCTTTCTTCCCCGTTTGGAATGGCTGATATCATATATCGCATCTCCTCACGTCGTATGTAAATTTGGAAGAGCGCAGACCAGCACGCATTCTCTTCCCGAGTGCATGTCCCGCCTGCTGCTTCTTTTCGTTCTGTGGGTCTGCAGTCATTTTACTGGAGGTCCTGCACGGCAGGCAGACCACAGGCAGTCTGCGAGCACGCAATAATTCACCACGTGACACACGACGATGTCATGATGTTGCATGATGTCATGGAAAATGACAGTATATGGTGACCTGCAGTCACAGCACTGGACTTCCATGTACCAGTCGAGTGCCTTCGATTATGAAAACTTCAATACAAAGACTTAGGTGCACAACATACGGTAGCCACAGACATGGTTACAGACTCATTTAATGCACCTGCTGAATGTTGTTTAAGCGGCCTGACCAAGCACAACAGTGCCTATGGATGTTTCGATGTCCCGGAAACCAGGTAGCTGACCAGGTAGTCCATAATATGCAAGCGGTAACTATTCTTCCCGATTCCTGATATTTAATTCATATGAAGGTGATGTCATACCCAGCATCATATGGAAGCAGACTGTTTTCTTCCGTTATGATGTCATAGCTGACTCCATGTGAGAACGATGCAGTCTGCTTTCACGACCATGGTGGGACCAGCCAATCGGCACTCTGCGTCCTGTTACCATGGTTGGGCCTGTGGATTTCAGACAGGACAGATAGCTCAGAGCAGGAGGAGTCCAATTGTAAGAACCCCCACTGACACCCCAAACAGTGGAAGTGCAAAGGAACGCATGTAGTCTTACCTGGTGCGTATACCTGGTGGATAGAACAATAGTTGTATTGACAAATCTCCTCGAACTATTCCACTTTTCCTCTTATATACTCCAAATAATCAGACACAACAATGGCCCCTGCTTGTTATCTCAGTAAACCTATTACACCACATTAACTACTTGCAGCACAGCTGGCTACCGACTCATTATTTGCATTAGCTACTGTACACCTTTTTTTCTTATTTTTTGCCATTTTTCTACCATTTTCTCCCCAATTTAGTCGTTATGCCAATTCGATGTGTGAATCACGATCCTGGTCGATGTGCTATCCTCTGTTGGTCTGGGGAGGGTGTAGAGTAGACTACCACATGCCTCCTTCGATACATGTGGAGTCGCCAGCCGCTTCTTTTCACCTAACAGCGAGGAGTTTCACTGGGAGAGCGTAACACGCGTGAAGGTTCACGCTATCTCCCCCAGGTCCCTTCCCTGGTGAACAGGCGCCCCGACCAACCAGTAGGAGTCGCTAATGCAACGATCAGGACTCATACCCTCACCGGCTTCCCGCCCGGCTACTGTACACTTTTGAATGGCGTTCCAAGATCTTTATACAGCACCCAGTGTACCACATCATCAATGAACACCAACTTCCCCATTTGCAACAACACCGAACATGATTAAACTCTATACGGAAAACCTAGATAGATGATGCAAGTGCAGCTCTGTGGTTCTGGGAGCGTTCCACAGAGGCAGTAGAATGGTTGCAACAGTACTATTGGGGCAATAGCACTATGGGGGCAATAGCATCGTCTCTTTACCAAACCATGCCGACTCCCCACCAGCACCGTAGACCGTCTGTTCTCCTTCGGGGGTCTGTGAGCCACCCTCTACAATCCTACCCAAAAAGGGCAAACGTGGGTGCAGGTTGCTGTTTTAGCCCAGCACTATGACACCCGATTCAACCAATCACCTAGTCATAGTCTTCTATCAAGACCTTGATGAGTAGCAATAGGCATCTTAGTGCTGAGCTTAAAAAAGAAAAAGCTGCACCCATACCAGCCCTTTTCAGATACGATGGGACACCCCTGGTATAGATGGCAGCTACAGACAGCACACGCAGTACAGGCACGTACAGCGACCGGTGTGCTGAGTCTGAATGTTTTAGGCATGTTAAAACATGTATGTTGAGTATGTATTAGTGTTGCATTTGAGATCTACGGATCTTTGAAGTTGGTGGGTCCAATGTTGTGGGCCCAAATGAAAAGGACAAGCCATTAAAATGACCAGATGATCAGGAACAGACAGATGCAAAACTGATGAGGCCTTGGATTCAGTTATCCTTTGTCCTCAGCCCTGTTGGTGTATATGCAACTTCACACAGTACTGAGTGATTAAAAATCTTTTACCTTAAGTGATTTAGTGCAGTGACAAAAACATGACTATCGCAAAAGCTGCCAAAAGATTCTCCGGACTACATACGTTTCATAATTTATAAATTAAAACCGTAATAATGAAAGTGCATGTTAAAATTCATCCTCATTCTGCATTTTGTTATGCAAAAGCTAACAGGGAATCAAAGTTCCTACAAGAGAAATTTCATTTGGCTCAAATGCGGTTATGCAAATTGACCCCTGGGTAGGCCAAACTGGAATGTAATCCAAAAAATTGAAGTGGTTTTAAATTCAGTCATTGTGTTGCTCAACCAGAATGTCTGCTCCAACCACAAAAAGAAATCAAAACCTTGAAATCAGGAACTGAGACACCAAATTTTGGCACCAAGCTGACATTCTTGATGAAATAAGTACTGTTATCCACAGTAAGAACACTAAACACGCAGCAAGATTACACCCACTACAGGTCTAACAATCTGCCCCTCAAGCACTAGGTGTTTTTACACAAAAATAAGCACTACTTACCCGAGACAAACAAAGGAAGAGGATATGATTATATTACAGTCAACATAAAGCGAAATCCCAGCACACAGACCAGGACAGAAATGTGCATCTTCAGAGTTGATGTTTCCGGTCTGAGAAGTTGGAACCCGGTTGAAAACACAGATGAAGTGGGGGAGCCGGCACAGGATTTAACCTCTGAACCCCCCCCCCCAGTCCGGCAGCACCACCCCTTCCCTTGGTTCGCCCTCAGGGAACGCAGGACACCTTCCCAGCAGCAGACCCCCCCCCCCCCGACACGCAGGTATCCCAGCGGCACTGGGAGCGGACGTCCCCGCACCCTACGAGGGGCTCCGCGGCACGTCAGCCTTGCTCCCCGGGCCCGGGTGCAAGAAATTAGCCTGCTATTTCTGACCACTCCTGGATTAACCCACTAATCCCCTTACTCCACAAAACGCCGCCGAAGCAGGCCGTCGGGGCTCGAAGGCGAAAAAACTACTCAACTTGAGCCGCGTTTCCACCAAAATTACCCGGAACTTTTAGTCCCAGGAACTACTTTTCAAGGAACTAAAAGGTTCCTTCAGCCCATGGTTGTCTACGTTTCCACCGCGGTCTAAAGTCCCGCGAAGATTAGGCAAATTAGCCCACTGACGTATGAAAAAACGACGTTGTCGTCGGTCCATCTGTCCTATGATTTCTTCTGTAACCCCATACTACCACCGAAGTAGCCTACATTATTTTCTAATAACCGGGACAGCCCAGAGGGGTTTATTCCACTTATATACAACGGGTTACCAACAATGATTATATATGGTTACTTTTGTATTTTTTAATCACCTGGAATTGAAATATTCTTCTGCAGCCGTTTGGGCTTATTTTACCGTTGTCAAGCAAAACTGTCGTTGGTAGTTGAACTTGGACCGTTGTTATGCAACAAATAGGATATAACAGGCCAACAGTCAGATTGTAACTGTTTTATATATCCTCTCAAACACATTCATTATGTTTTTATGCAAACATTCGCTTTCATGTCTTGACATCCGAAGCGACCGAATGCATTCACATTTATATGTATAACTGGCAACAACAGCAGAAAACATGCACACGTTGTAAACAATTTGCTGTTTGATTACTTTCTCATCGTCAATTCCATATCGCAAATCGCAAAATGACAAGAATAGCACGAAAACTCGGACTTGCGTGAAACTTTAAATTAGTAGTGGTACAGCCACCGTTTGCTTTCCTTCGAAGTTACTGCTAGCCGAGCAGCGAAGTGTGTCCTCCAGATGCGAACCATGCACCATAAATTAGTCCATAGTCTTCCTGGTCTTTTTGTGGAATTGAAGAATGGCAGAGTAAAATTACGGCAGTCTGAAAAAGCTAAAGGGACGATTACTAGAATTAACCTGTTATTTAACCTGACAAAAAGTGCGGAAGGTGATTTCCAGTTTGCTTTTACTGTATCACCAATGTGAATTACGCAGAACTACCGCATACCTCACATAACTGTATCAAACGTTTTGAGTCAATTACAACGGGCTAACAAAGAAAATCCGGAAGAAAATATTCAGCAACCGAATGTTTTGGTACGTAATATGCTGTCCCAGCACGAAAGCTTTTTATAAAAAAAAAAATTATAAAACGAATACTAAAGCAAGAAAAGAACAGAAGAGCACACGTTATAATTCCAAGACGTTGGCAGGCTATAACCAAAACTAGGCTACTGCGCCGCATAACATACGAGTTTGATTTGAAGTCATTATGAAAATAAATTGGTTTGCGGCTGCATATTTTTAAACATGGCGGCTGAAAACAAAAAACACAAAAAAATGCTGCGACTACTCGACCAATCAGAAATGTTCAGTGCTGCAAGCTCCACCCAAAAGGTTCCTGTACTTTCGGAAAATACTACCCCCCGAGCAGGAACTTTTTGGGGGGTAAAATAAAGCCCCCGGAACTAAATTTAGACCCGGGGTAAAGTTCCTGCGGTGGAAACGCGGCTTTACACTCATTCAAAGAATCACTGATACACCACAACACTGTGATAAAGTTCATTATTATTAAAGCACTAAAAAAAAGTATAAATAAAAATAACTACTTCGGTTCAGTGCCATTTCTGTTTTTTAATAAAATATACGGTTTCATGTGACCAATTGGGTCAAACATGACAATCGAAGATTTATTTTTCCAGTTTAAATTTTTTTTTTTTCACTAAAATATAATTCATTGTTGTAGTTCTGCAACACCTTCCTCCTCCAGTTTTAAAATAAATATATGTATACACATTTCTTGACCAAAATCTGTCATTTAAAACTCATGTAAGGCTTGCCAAGCATGCAGAGAGAGAATCAATTCATTGGTTTTCCTATATTTTTAGATCACAGGAATTATGAATGTATTATATGAAGTGCACAGCTCTGTATGTACTGTATATTCATAATAAAAACAGGGCTTAACAACCAAGCTCAGCACCCCGCCAGGGTGTCTGTTCACCCCATGCTCAGTAGGGGTTGGTTTGCGTCCAGGGTCATTTAACAGACAGTACGGTAGTCTGGGAAAGATCAGCGGTTTGGAGGAGGCACTGTCCACTCTGGATTTTAGGGCAAAGAAGGCTTACCTCCTGATCTGGGACTCAGAGGGGGCCTTGGGCCTGGCCAAATAAAGAGTTGATTGGCTTACTGATAATTAAGCTGATCAAGGCAGCTTCTTCTCCGGGGGGGGATGGGGAGTCCCAGCACAGACGACTGATATGATTAACTGCGCAAAACCACTGACCCCCCAGCCACATCTGCAGCCTGACCCTGCGACGCACCGTAACCGTGGAAATCGCCCCTGAAAAAGCCCTCGCTTTGAGCTTTAATGGCACGTGCAACGTAACCACTGAAATCGCCCCTGAAAAAGCCCTCGCTTTGAGCTTTAATGGCACGTGCAACGTAACCACTGAAATCGCCCCTGAAAAAGCCCTCGCTTTGAGCTTTAATGGCACGTGCAACGTAACCACTGAAATCGTCCCTGAAAAAGCCCTCGCTTTGAGCTTTAATGGCACGTGCAACGTAACCACTGAAATCGTCCCTGAGAAAGCCCTCGCTTTGAGCTTTAATGGCACGTGCAACGTAACCACTGAAATCGTCCCTGAGAAAGCCCTCGCTTTGAGCTTTAATGGCACGTGCAACGTAACCACTGAAATCGTCCCTGAGAAAGCCCTCGCTTTGAGCTTTAATGGCACGTGCAACGTAACCACTGAAATCGTCCCTGAGAAAGCCCTCGCTTTGAGCTTTAATGGCACGTGCAACGTAACCACTGAAATCGTCCCTGAAAAAGCCCTCGCTTCGAGGGCACGCATTTACTTGACATCACAGAACTCAACCGCCAAGGACAAGCAGCAGGGCTGTGGTAAAGTAAAATGGTAAATGGACTGCATTTAAACAGCACTTTTTCCATCAACTACAACACAAACCGCTTCACGTGCCTTAATGCCTTTCATTTACCCATTCACTCACACACACACACACACATCAACAGCCATGCCTCTCATTCACTCACACACACACCCCAACAACCATGCCTATCATTCACCCGCTCACTCACACTCTCTCTCACACACACACCCATTCGCATACACACACACACATCAAAATTAAACTACTGGGCACAGGCGTGGCTGAGGTGAACTACCTCTATCCTTACCTTTTAACATTAAGTCAAATGGTAACAGAACTGGGGGAAGTAAAGTTAATAATGGGGCCCAATACTGATGAAGGCTGCAGTCACAAAGTTCAGGTACCATCGTTTCAAAGAGATGGAATATAACAATATTTACCTTTATTTCTTTACATTTTACTATGAGTACAACTTTGATGCACCACGTACCCAAAACCGAAACAATATTGAGCAATTCAGACGGAGACTTCCCCTCTGAATACAGGGATAGGGAAGACCGTGTCACTTCAGACACCGTGGAACTGTGGGACTGTTCATTGTGTGTATTCACAAACAGCAGTGGTTCTCAAACTCGGTCCTGGGGGACCACTGTGTGCTGGTTTTCATTCCAACCTCAACAGCAATCCCAGAATTTTAACAAGCTGTTAATTTTTCTTAATTAGGTGCTTTTCATGTTTTAGAGCTGGGGTTCCCCACCTTAGCCAGAAGGGGCCAGTGTGGGTGCACACACCTGATTCAACTAATCAAGGTGCTTAGCAAAGACTCTAGTAGCTGATTAGAAGAATCAAGTGTGTGCACCCACACTGGCCCTTTCTGGATAAGACTGGGGACCCCAGCTCTTGAACATGAAAAGCACCTAAATAAGAAAAAATTCTGGGATTGCGGTTGAGGTTGGAATGAAAACCAGCACACACAGTGGTCCCTGGGACAGAGTTTGAGAACCACTGACATAAAGGGTACTTCAACGGTCATGTCTTGTGTGTACTCGTATAATGCGTTTGAGTTACGTCTTCTGATTGCACTCCTGGCACTGATATGTCTTGACATTGCACCAGTGTCCATTTTTTCACCGACCTTTGTATCAGCAGGACAATTTCCCCACGGGGCAAAGAGATCTATTCACAAACTGTTAGAGGGACAGAAAGAAACCCTCAAATTAACCAAACCCAAAAAAAAAGTAGTCTGTATGCCTGCAAGTGAACTTGAAGCCCGTTACATGAGGGTTCATCATGTAACGTAAAACTTTAATACGAACAAGCTTCTCATTGTCTTTCACACCATATTCCACTCTCAATGTTTGGAAACATTTGGATTAACCCGGTTCACCAGACACTCAAAACAAAAACACTTCAATTTAACAAAATGTTCACTTTATTGTTTTTTTCCCAAGATGACTGATCCAGAAGAGAGAAATAAGCACTACAATGTTTTTTTTTGTTTTTTTTGTTTGTTTGTTTTTGTTTTAACTTTGTTACTGGGAGTTCTAAAATGGGCAAATGAAAGAACAATGATAATAATACAATAATCAATACGACGTGTGTTAGGGGGGTATATCACCACACCTGGAGCAGCAGACGGACCCGCGAAGGTCAGGAGCGCGCACTCCGGTCCGGAACAACAGAGCGTCCCAAAGAGGAAACACTTTTTCATTTAAATAATATTTTATCAAAGCGTATTTATATCTTCATAAAATGTTTCTAAAACTTTCTCTTTGTACCTCTTATTTTTTTTTGCATTTTAAAGTGTTTTTTTTTTTTGTTTTTTTGTTTTTTTACATTTTTTTTATTTTAAATATATTAGTTTTTTTTTTAATCTGGTGTTCTTTTAAGGGTGGGAGTGTGTCCTTGGCTGAGTGCGTGCGTGTGTGTGTGTGTGTGACTGTGTGTGTGTGCGTGCGTGCGAGTGCGCTGGCGTGCGTGTGAAAGACGGTGCGAGCGCACGCGCGCGTGTGTGTGTACGCGGTATAGAGCGTGTGTGAGAGACCGCGTCGGTGTGTGTGTGTGTGTGTGTGTGTGTGTGTGTGTTCTCGTGGGTAAGGCACGGAGACGGCCGTCAGTCTCTCAGGTCCATGCTGGAGCCGAACAGGGCCACCAGCTGCTCCTCGTAGTGAGTGATGTTCCTCTTCATGAGTCAGGGAGCGGAGAGAGAAGATGAGAGGAGGGAGGGAGGGAGGAGAGAGGAGAGAGAGACGAGAGAGAGGGGAGAGAGGGAGAGAAAGGGAGAGAGAGAGAGGGAGAGAGAGAGAGAGAGGAGACGAGAGACCGAAGGGCAGAAAGGAGAGAGCGAGAAGAGAGAGAGGAGAGAGAGGGAGGGAGAGAAGATGAGAGCGAGGGAGGGAGAGAGAGAGACAGTGGGAGAGAGGGGGGAAGAGAGAGAGACAGAGAGGGAGAGAGAGAGAGAGGGGGAGGAAGAAGAGAACCAAAAGCGGCATAACGAGATCAGAGAGTTTAATGGTAGGGGGTGGGTTGTGTGTGTGCACATGCATCGTATGTATGTCTGTTCGACTTGTGTAGGTGTGTGTGTGTGTGTGTGTGTGCTGACTACGTGTGTATGTGTGTGTCTGACGGTGTGTGTGTGTGTGTGTGTGTGTGTGTGTGTGTGTATGTGTGTGTGTGTGTGTGTGTCTGTGTGTGTGTGGTGTGTGTGTAGGTGTGTGTGTGTGTGTGTCTGACGGTGTGTGTGTGTGTGTGTATGTGTGTGTGTGTGTGTGCGGTCACGCAGAGGGCCTTACTCAAGCACTTGACCTCGCCCACGGCGTAGGCGGACGCGGCGCGGGGCTTGTTGGTGACCAGGGCCAGCTCTCCGAAGTACTGGCCCCGGCTGCAGCGGGCGATCTCCACCTCCGTGTTGTCCTGCTGGTCGGCCTTGGTCTGCAGGGGAGGGAGAGCCAGAGCTTCAGAGGCCCGCTCCGCACCCGCAGGACCTCGCACAGGCCCGCCACATTCCTCCCCCAACCCCGCTTTCCCTCCACTCACTTTACTCTTCATCATGATCTTCACCTCCCCTGACTCCACGATGAAGAAGCACTCCGCCTTCTCCCCCTGAAAGACAGTTACCGACATTACTTATACAAGAAAGGCAGTAAAAGCGCAGCAGAATGTTAAGTAGTTCTCTGTAAGAAATTGGCTCTTCGTAAGAGTGGTTTTACGAGCAGGTGTCGATGTACGGCAATGGCCTGTGTATGAGAACGTCAGTCTGCTTTCCGTCTTTGATCGACCTCATTAAAAAAAGTGGAAAAATGACATCCCTGTGGGATGTTACACAGACCAACGGAAAGCCTAGGAGTCGTGTAAACCGTAAGATACGGCTTCTGAAATGAGGTTTTAACTCCCTGTGGAAGATGACACATCTAGCTGAGAAGGTAGAACACTGAGGCCACTGAGATACAATGTGGGGGTCCCCCAGGGCACCATCTTTGGCCCTCTCCTTTTTTTCCCTCCCCCAAAGGTATAAGTACATCCTGCCTTTTCCAACAGCCTCTGCCGCCGTTAGTCTGATACATACAAAACAAATGCATATCAAAGTACCTGCATGATGATCTTCTCTCCATCCTGAAAGGATCTCACTCCCAGAACGTCGACAATCTTCATCCGCTCCGACAGCTAAGACAGAAAGAGGAGAGGAGTGAGATCAAAGGAGTGCCAGATGATCGATTAGACAGGAAGATTACCGATCCACATGGCTGCATCGGACCAAGTACAGGAGGGTTACTCAAAACGAGCTGAAACAGGACCGTGGACAGGATATTTAAGCAGGAGGAAACGGCGGCCCTCACTCACCTCCAGGGACTTGAGCAGGGGCACGGACTCGATGAAGATCTCGTACATTTTCCTCTTTTTGGCGTTGTTTTTCACGATCAGCCTGCGGAACGTGGCCCGGTCCTGGAGAACAGACGTGGGTTTCACGGTACTGTACGTGACCGGACGCACGAGCCACAAAAACATGCTGCGCTACACGCTACGCTCTACACACTATGCGCTACACGCTACGCTCTACACGCTATGCTCTACACTCCACACGCTACATGCTATGCTCTACACGCTACGCTCCACACGCTACACACTACGCTCTACACGCTATGCGCTACATGCTACACACTACGCTTTACACGCTATGTGCTACATGCTACGAGCTACACACTACGCTCTACACGCTATGCGCTACACACTGCACGCGGAGAGGGACAGAGCGCTGCGCGTCGAGCATCGGCCGTCTCACCAGGCCCCAGAGCGCCCCCTCGGTGGTGGCGGCGATGGTCGCGGCTCGGGGGGTGTTGTACATGAGCGCCAGCTCCCCGAAACTGCCCTTGTTGTCGTACTGCCCCACGCAGCAGCCCCGCACCACGATGTCATACACGCCCCTGAGAGGGGGAGAGAGAGAGGGGGGGGGTCAGACTGAGTGCCCTGAAGTTCGCCTTCATATTTAACGGACACATCACAGTGAAACAGCACCAACCATAAAGCCTGAGATTAGCACCAACGTCAAGAGCAAGCACAGCTGGACAGACGTAAAGCTCAAAAGCGTCCCAAAATTTGGGAAAATCTGGAAAAATAATCTAAGATTTTTAATAATCAAAATTTCCTGAATTTAATTATTTATACATATATATATACACAAGCTTACATGCTGTTGTTCTTGTTCCACATAAAACCAAAATATCAGCATCAACTCATATCGACATTTAATGCCAATGTTGGGCCCACGTTACCATTATTCAGCCAAAAAAACAGGATTATGCTCTTGCCAATATCAACAGTCCAAGTTCACTAAAATATTCGAGTATCCTTGGATGACTTAAGCCAAGCGTTCCCAGCCCTGGTCCCGGAGAACCCCCGTGTATTCCGGATCATTCCACGCTTTACTGGAACTCCTGAAGTATAAAGAGCTGTTAACCGTCTTTAATTAGGGCCCATAATGTCTAACGAGGGAAGACTTACAGTCTTAATGACACATTCAGGCAGAAGCAGATGTTGCCATTACCGAGAGTGAACATGCTGTACTTATTAAAGAGCATCTGACTAACTCTGACAACTGAAGCTTTCATTAACGCCATTTCGTTTTTAAACCCTTTAAGGTGTGACATCACAAAGGTGCAATCAGAACGTTCTCAACGGAACATTCTAATGCTGATGTCACAACCAAACTGGTAACCAAAAGCAATGGAGTTTTAAAACAGTGACTTGGAACATTACAGAAAATTCCATCCTGTGACTGCAGTGTGCTCCACGAATCGGGGAGGGGGAGCAGCACCCCGCTCTCCGACACGGGTGCGGTCGGGGAACACCTGCGGGACCCGATCGATGGGGGGGGGGGGGGAGGCCCCCGAGCGAGGCCACGTCCGATTACCCAGCAGCCCCGGGGGCCCGGGCCGCCGCCGCCGGAGCGTTACGCTGGCCCGTCACAATAAAAGCGCTGAACACAAGATGACTGCGGGTACACCCACCGACGGGCAGATCTGGGACCTGTGGCTTCACTGGTACATTGTGGTCATGCGAATCGCAGGCAAACAGACAAGGCTGTATTATTTTTTTATTGAAAAAAAATATATATATTTACTTGGATTTGAGCAGTTGTGTGCTACACTATGAGAGTTCCAGGTATTGACAAGGAGCGAATCATTTTATCCAATACCAAACAGCCACTTCCACGCTGTACTGGAATGATATCAATTGGCGTGGGTAATACAGCAATACAAGAGCCTTCGTTTAAAAAAGGAAAGAAAAAAGCTTTTGAGAAGCCCCCCCGGGCCCCGCCCCTCCCCCGCAGCCCGCACCTCTCGATCACGTAGAAGTTGTCGCCGTCGTCGCCCTGGTCGATGACGTGCTGCTGCGGCTGCACCCGCAGCTCGAACATGGCGTCCAGCACTTCCGAAAACTGCTCCTGCAAACAGAGAGAGAGAGGCTTCAGAGGTGGGGGGCGGAGCCGCCGCCGCGATTAGCCTACGCGCTCGCGTTAGCACGCAACGGTCTGCAGACACTTCCCCAACACGTCCGAGCCCAACACAGAAAGGCCCGTTTCGGGTCTCGAAGGCGGCCAGGATAACCAGGAAACGCAGCGGAGTGAGCGGCGAGCTGAGCGCTGTGAGCAGGGAACCGCACCTCAGGCCTGAACTGCGCGCCAAACACAGTCTGCAGAGCACCTTCACCCCCCACGCGGTACGCACGCAGAAGCGGCGCCAGACCGTGGCCCCGGGAAAGCTGCCCTACAGGTCGCCCCGCCCGCCCGCCGGCCGCGGGGAACAGAACGATCCGGCACGCTGGAGCCGGCGCCAGGGGAGCGAGGGTGTGGAATGTCGCGTGTGCGCAGACCGGGGGCGGAGCGGTTCCCACGCCGCGCCCCACCCCCCACGCCACGCCCGTCCCTCCCCTGGGGGTATGGGGGGGGGCGGTTGGGGCATGCTCAGCAATGGGCGAGAGAGGGGGCCGGGGGTGGGGGGGGGGATGGGGCATGCTCAGCAGTGGGTGAGGGAGGGGCGGTTGGCGCATGCTCAGCAGAGGCTGAGAGAGGGGGCCGGGGGTATGGGGGGATGGGGGGGGGGGAGCGGTTGGGACATGCTAAGCAGCGGCTGAGAGAGGGGGCCGGGGGTATGGGGGGGGGTACCTGGTCCAGGGTCTTGAACAGCAGGATGTCCCGGCAGGCCTCCTGCAGTCTGCAGCGCTGCTCGTCCGTTTTGGGGTGCACGATCCGCGGCTCCGTGTCCTCCTCTTCATCATCAGGGTTATAAGCCTCCGCGCACACTGGGGGAACACTTACACTGTAACACACGCTGGAGAGAGACTTACACTGTAACACACTGGGGGAACACTTACACTGTAACACACAGGGGGAACACTTACACTGTAACACACGCTGGAGAGAGACTTACACTGTAACACACAGGGGGGATACTTACACTGTAACACGCGCTGGAGAGAGACTTACACTGTAACACACAGGGGGAACACTTACACTGTAACACGCGCTGGAGAGAGACTTATACCCTAACATACAAGGGGAACACTTACACTGTAACATAGGAGAAAAATGCACAAGAGGAACACATATACTGTAACACACGGGGGGAGAATCTGCCGTAACGCACAAGAGAAGCACTTAAAGAGTAACACACAGGGAGAACACTTACACAGTAACACACAGGGGGAACACTTACACAGTAACACACGGGGGGAACACTTATACAGTAACACACAGGAGGGGACACACTGGGCTCATTCCAATCGCCTATTTTCATTTCTCGCATCCTTTCCTCACTCCTTAGCTCCACCTGACAGAGGATGCAAGGAGTCAAGGAGGCGTGCGTTGGGCAAATGGAACGTCCGCGCTCTTCCAAGCGCCAGTCTGAGGCCACACCAATAGCAGACGGGGAGAGGCGGGTCCGCAGGTCGATCGTTTATGTGTCACGCGATTCCGGAAAAAAAAAAAGACTTCCGCAAAGCGTGCGCTCGTGTACCCCCACTGGGAGCCTCCGCGCTCCTCCAAGGAGCACTTTAGCGGGCTGGAAAGTCCTTAAAGATGGCGGGAGCACGATCAGTATCTGGGTCAGGCGAGGTTAAAATAAGTGACTGGAATGAGCCCACTGTAAAAAAAACACTTAAGGAACATTTAATACGCATGGGGGGGGGGACCAAAATGGTGGGTGGAGAGGGGGAAGACTGGCACACAAACACAGGACTCACCTGACACCCTGCGATTGAATCTGCTGGGAGGAGGAGCTGGAGAGGGAAGGGAGAGGGGAAGAGGGGGGGTGAGAGAGAGGGAGAGAGAGTTAAGGTTAAAGGAAGCAATCCTGCGGATTACTAGTTCTGGTGCTGGAGTTTGAGTCTCTAGCTTGGGACATTTCAACATCAGTTTTCAAGTGATTCTGTGTAAAGAAGAAAAGACGACTTGCGGGCACTCAACCGACCAGCAGGGGTCGCTGCTGTGCGGTGAAAGGAGCGGAGGTGACTGAAACTGATCCCGGGAATTTTTTTTCCCCAAACCAATGAGTGGTAAAATTCTATGTCTATGGTTAAAAAAAACCCCTGTTCCTGGAGATCTACCGTCCTGTACGTTTACAGTCCAAGCATAACAAAGCACACCTCATTTAACAGCTAGAGCAGGGCTGCACAACCCCGTTCCTGGAGATGTACCGCCCTGTAGGTTCACTCCAACCCTAACAAAGCACACATCATGCAACAGCTAGAGCAGGGCTGCCCAACCCTGTTCCTGGAAAGCTACCGTTCTGTAGGTTTTCACTCCGACCCTAACAAAGCACACATCATGCAGCAGCTAGATGTCATTGAGCTGCTAATTCGTAGAATCAGGTGTGCCAAAGTTAGGGTTGAAATGAAAACCTACAGGACAGAAGATAACCAGGAACAGGGTTGTTTACCGCTGTTCTTCCATCATGGAACCGTCACTATTTTTGTAAGGTGGCAAATTATAAATATTATAAATATTAAAACACTGCCGACAAACCCTACCCACAACAAGGGCATTTTCAGACAGTGGCGCGCAATAATGACCTTCAAATGTGCCCACATTTCCATTAAAAACACTGGGTACAGCTGCAGGACCAATGGAAAGCACTTGAGCACGGAGATAACATTACTAATAAAGGTCATTTGATTCAGCGAAGCGTGTTCATTTCCAAAGAGAGGAAACAGTCGTGGGATAAAAACGGTTACACAACGCGAGCCTCTTTTTTTGGGGCGCTTTGTACGGAGTATCCGACCCTAATTTGGAGCGTTCCGTCTACAACGCCGCTGCTGACTGGTCAGAGTGCGGACGGCCAACGCCTCTCCTCTGAAACGCGTTTCGCTTCCGGCCGCTTTCTGTTCCAAGCTCGCAGAGTGGAGTCGGAGGAAGACCTTTTCGTATGCGAATTTGACATGCTGTCCCACAGTGCCACAACTGATCAGCGGGGGCAGGGGTGGGGTGTGTGGTCGGGGAAGAGCGACAAAACGTGGACCGTACCCCGTAACGGACCGGACCATTCCGTACCCTGGGCGACACGATCGCGAACCGCGCGTCTCTGGAGCCCCCGGCCAGCCGGCACCGGCACGGTCCGGATTTCGACGCGGTCTTGTAATCGGATCTCGATTTCACACCGACAGACTTCCCTCACGGCCGGAAAATCGGCCTCTGATTGAAAAACGACAAGTTTTTTAATTCTCGCTTCAAAAGCTCTCAAATTTTGTTTCAGATTTTAGAGGAAGAGATTAAAATATTAATAAGTGTAAAAACAAACTGATTAATTTAAACCAAAAATATATGTATATTTTGTTCTGTGGTGGCTGTGCTACAGTATAGGCTACATGATGGGCCGTGGTCATAGAAACACGTCGATACCTCAGCCCCTGGGCTGTCACTCTTACTGGGCTGTCACGGCACATTAGGTCTGCCGTGTGCACTCAGGGGTCAGGGGTCAGGGGGCGCTCGCATTTCAGCTGCTACACCAGCCCTCCCCTCCCCGTGCATCACATCCATATCCCAGAGCTGCATCCTGCCCCAGAGTGCCACAGAAAAGTCACAATATCGGGGGTTACTGGTCACGCAAACACCTGATCACATATAGACAACCGCCACGCTTAAGATCAATTACTAACAAACCTGAGCAACTTTAATAAATACGATACTTAACCTGTACACCTCTTATTACACGCAGTATTGTGTGCGTTATATTAGCATGCAGACTTGTGCGGCTGGTTGTGAAAGGCCGAGCGAGCGAAGCCCGTCTGATTTCACAGAGCTGCTGCACACACTGCAATACACCTCTTACACAGCAGGGGGCAGCAATGTACCCAATGATCCCCCCCCCCATTTTTGAATCAAGATAATCTGCACAGAGGGGGTCATCTTTGCTCAATCCATATTTTCTCCAAAGCGATAAAAAGCAAGATGGAGCATTTGCTCTGGTGACTAATAATAATAATAATAATAATAAATGCATGAATACAAATCTCTGCAAGTGGGGACGATGTCCTCTATTCTGCAAGTTACAACTGCGCGAGACATTCTGGGGTGAAGTGTGCGGACAAACGGACTTGCAAAAATGTTAAATTAGCCCGGTTCAAACAAAATGTAATATTATCGTCATTATTAAAAGGCTCGCTCAAATAAAACAGTGAAAGCCCATTGCGAATGTCTGCTTCAGCATGAGCGTGTTTGTAGCGTTTTTGATCAGTGGCGAGCGCAGTCTGCAACACTGCGGTCAACTGATTCAGGGGTCAATGGTCAACTGATTCAGGGGTCAATGGTCAACTGATTCAGCGAGAACAGACGCGATGAGAAAAACGTGGACCGTCCTCCAAAGCGATAACGGACCAATTCCCCAACAAAGACTCAAACAGCTGCCCCTGACCTATCGCAATCGCCCTGCCAGCAGCAGCAGTGACCAATCGCCATCACCCCCCCCCTCCTGCAGCAGCAGAGAACACCGACCAGAGAGGCGAGCCAGCCAGGTGAGTAATGGACCGAGTGACGGTTCTGTCCCGACAGGTCTGTACACACCGGAATCTCTCCATTACATCTTACCGGCGTCAGGAGAAGAATCCAACCCCACCGCGGTCCCAAACAAACTGTCACCTCTCTACCGGTCATCCCTCAACATTTCAATGGCTTTGAAAGATCGAGCTCAAAAACAAGCTCCGTAGTATGACTGAGCTTATGGACGTTACAAGATAAACTACCACAGGTTACGGGATTTTTTTTATTTAAAAAAAAAAGGTGAAGGAGGGGACTGGAGGTGCTACCAGTTGAGGAATTGGGGAAGGGACAGGGTTCTTGGATAACGCATCCATGACTGGGCCAGTGAGAAATGAGGCTGGGGGAGGTGCTCTTCCTTCCAAAGTCAACCCCTGAATGCACACCTTTCTGGGCCAAATCCAAATTCAAGTCTACATAAGGAAAACAAGACCAGGTCAAAACCTAGTATGTGGCTGGACCCGGCGACCAATGGTGTAACCTCATCACTCAGTCACAGACATTCGCGTTTACAGGGCTGGTCCCGCTGTTGCGGTCCAGCCAAAAATAAACTCCGGACGTTCAGAACTCACTCTGGAAAGTAATCTGCTATCACAAAGACTTCTGAAAAGTGCTTTGCTTTCACTGAACGAGCTGCAGTGTTTTCCTTTTTTGAGTACCCAAAAAAATTAAATAATAAAATCAGTGTGGGCTAGAGCCCTTTAAAATGCAGTGAAAAGCAGAGGAGACCAAGCGGATTGGCCTCAGTGAGGGACAAACCAGCCAATGGGAGGCATCCGCTCCACATCGAACCCAACTGCCGACCCCAGACTCACCTCAGAGCCCAAAAGTGGCCTGTGGAGAGCCCGGTCAGCCAATCGGTGAACAGAACCAGCTGCATTTGAAAACAGAAACCAGAAGGAAGACCTGAGCAACTGAATGTTTTTTTATTTATTCCTCTCTGACCGGTTCGGTTTTCCCAACCAAGTACCAAATAGCGCACGTACGCTTCAACGGTCGACAGGCCGCGCGTAAACACGGCTGCGAAGAGCTCGTGCAAAACACTCAAGCGTCCCTTTCAACAGCCATGGCCGCCTCCTTTTCTATGCGTTTCTAATGTTTTGGTGAAAGACTACAGAGGAAAGGCTTTGCTTAGCTGTTGCGAGCGCAAGTGTATGAGCGTATGTGAGTGAGTGTGAAGTGTGTGTGTGAGCATGTTTGTGTGTGTGTGTGTGTGTGTGTGTGTGTGTGTGTGTGAGCATGTTTGTGTGAGTGTGTGAGCATGTGTGTGTGTGTGTGAGTGAGTGTAAGTGTGTGAGTGAGTGTAGGTGTGAGTGTAGGTGTGTGTGTGTGAGTAAGTATAAGTGTGTGTGTGTGCGAGTGAGTGAGAGTATGTGTGTGTGTGTGTGTGTGTGTGTGTGAGTGAGTGAGTGTAAGTGTGAGTGTGTGTGTGTGTGTGTGAGTGAGTGAGTGTGTGTGTGTGTGTATGTGAGTGTGTGTGTGTGTGTGTGTGTGTGTGAGTGTGTGTGTGTAAAGCCACTGCGCAGTGATACCACGAGCCTCTTCAACGGTCACATCGGAGGGCTAGAGGCAGCGGCTGAAGTTGCCATGGCGACGCAACACATGGAAAATCTCACAGCCTTAACGACCAGACTTCCTTCAAAATTGCCTCTCAGCGAGCGTCACAATCCCAACCACAAATTCCCGCCCACCCTCTCAGACCCCCCCCGCCCACAGCCCCCACAACCACCCGCCCCCTCACCCTGCCCTAAGGAGGAGCTGCAAAGGCAGCCGTGGAAGAGGAGAGACTCGCCAGCACTCCTCCAGCGACTCTCACGCTCTTTCCACTCTTTCACTGCAAGTCCTCGCTGCACTTTCGCTTCGGTATTCAACAGGGACTGCGTGCCGAGTCACAGGCCTTTAACAGGTTCACACAAACCCCCGAAGACACAGAAAACACGCGGGCGTTTATCTGTGCTGGTTAACGTGCCCTTCGGGGGTAAGAGTGAACCTGTTACAGCAGGGAAATCATGCTCAAATGCTGTGTCTGCTGGTTTTTGAGGTCCCCTGTCTCTGCTGGGTTTTGAGGTCCCCTGTGTCTGCTGGGTTTTTGAGGTCCCCCGTGTCTGCTGGGTTTTGAGGTGTCCTTGTGTCTGCTGGGTTTTTGAGGTCCCCCGTGTCTGCTGGGTTTTTGAGGTCCCCCGTGTCTGCTGGTTTTTGAGGTGTCCTTGCGTCTGCTGGGTTTTTGAGGTCCCCTGTGTCTGCTGGGTTTTTGAGGTGCCCCCGCACCTGCTGGTTTTTGAGGTGCCCCTGTGCCTGCTGGTGTTTGAGGTGTCCCTGTGTCTGCTGGGTTTTTGAGGTGTCCCCGTGTCTGCTGGTGTTTGAGGTGCCCCCGTGTCTGCTGGGTTTTTGAGGTCCCCCGTGTCTGCTGGGTTTTTGAGGTTCCCCTGTGTCTGCTGGGCTTTGAGGTGTCCCTGTGCTGCTGGGTTTTTGAGGCCCTCCGTGTCTGCTGGGTTTTTGAGGCCCCCACTGCTGGTTTGAGGTGCCCTGTGCTGTGGTTTTTGAGGTGTCCCTGTGTCTGCTGGGTTTTTGAGGTGTCCCGTCTGCTGGTGTTTGAGGTGCCCCCGTGTCTGCTGGGTTTTTGAGGTGCCCCTGTGCTGGTGGGTTTTTGAGGTTCCCCCGTGTCTGCTGGGTTTTCTGATGCCCCTGTGTCTGCTGGGTTTTTGAGGTTCCCCCATGTCTGCTGGGTTTTGAGGTCCCCCCGTGTCTGCTGGGTTTTGAGGTGCCCCTGTGTCTGCGGGTTTTGAGGTGCCCCTGTGTCTGCGGGTTTTGAGGTGCAGATCAATGATTTAAACTAAGCGCTTGTTTCCAAGGCGTACATTGGCAGCTGGTCAAGAAGATCTGAAAACCAGCAGATACTGCGGCCCTCCAGGACTGGAGTTAAACCAGCAGGCACCTTGGCCCTCCAGGGCTGGAGTTAAACCAGCAGGCACCTTGGCCCTCCAGGGCTGGAGTTAAAGCAGCAGGCACCTTGGCCCTCCAGGGCTGGAATTGAACCAGCAGACACTGTGGCCCTCCAGGGCTGGAGTTAAAGCAGCAGACACTGCGCCAGGACTGGAGTTTGACACCCAAGTATGAAAGACGTACGCGCACTTCACACGTCTTCAAAGCAGCGGCGAGATTGCGCTTTCCGCAACCTTTTTTCAGGGCAATCTTTCCCGCTCAAATTTACGGCCAGAGGCCGAGTCTGACAGCGCTGCTGGAGAAGACCCAGTCCTTCATCTGGCAGCAGGGGCAGGACAGAGGCTGTCTGCGTGGCAGAGGATCAGAGCAAGAACACGGCCGGGGGTCAGACAGGGCCGCAGCTGTGCAACTTATTTAGGGGGGGAGTCGGACCAGAGAACAACTATAGCCTGCTCTCACTCTACACTAGGGATAAGATAAAAATAAAAAACGTGCAAAAGATAGAAAGTGACTGAAGTCAAAAATGATACGGCGCTGTGCCTTTAAGAGGCGAGAGGAAAAAACACCTGAAGAAGAAGCAGAAATAGTTTCATGCCGGAGTACCGAAGCCACACTCAAATCACACACTCCCACAAGCAACAACTGATGAGCTCAACGACCCAATCACAGTCCCACAAGCAACAACTGATGAGCTCAACGACCCAATCACAGTCCCACAAGCAACGACCGATGAGCCCAAGGACCCAATCACAGTGCTGCAAGCAACGACCGATGACCCCAACGACCTTGCCTTGGCGGATTTATATAGACAAATACAAACGACCAAAACAACTGACAAGTCTTGGAAAAAAAAGACTCCAGAAACGTTAAAAACTGGCAGTGCAAAAGGAGGGAACACACAGTACCAAGCTTCCTAGCTAGCTAATTATATAGCAAAAAAAAAACAACATTTGTTACTTTGGGTTACTCAGGGACACGAAACCTGGCCAGCCAATTTGTGTTTACACGGAAAAATAGTAATAATTACCTGATGTATAATTACACAACAACAACAGAGACATTAGAATTACCTTTTTTTTGACAACTCACACCCACAGACACAACCAAGCCGCTCTCACACAGCCTACAGGTCCAGTGAGCATTTTTTGGGGAAGCCTGACTAATCTTGCTAACAAAAGATACGCCTGACAAGGAGTGGGATGGGCAGCGGCGTTCGGAAAGCACCGCAGGCATGGCGAGCAGGCCGGCCATATATCCCACGCCATAAAGATACGCTCGGCGGCTCAGGAATTCACTCACGACCGCGTCTACTGCCTGTAACCATGAGAGTGATAAAGAAACTCAAGTTCCTCAAAATCCACCCAACCCCTCGCAACTTCCCCCTCTCGGGCCCTGCCCTGCATACACACAGATACCCCCCTCTCAGTGCACACACAGCCCTGTATATACATACTGATATCCCGCTCGGAAAGCCATGACACAAGAGACGTTTATGAGTTTATTTTATTTATTCATTTTGCTATGTTGCAGTACATAATGTCATATTAATGCACATGGAGATGCGTCCTACTCTTTTAGTCTGTTACTTGAGCCAACACTTTCTCCTGCTCGTGATAGTAAATGCAAAAAAAGACAAAGCTTTATATGGTAATGTAAATAAATGACAGCACTAATAAATACAAACGGCTCATCGCTGGGTAGGGACGCAAATATGGCTCTACGAGGGGGTGGTGCCCAACACTGCAGAACTCCGCCTCAAACTCTTTAGGCTACTGGTCGAGAATTACCACTGGATCATCACCAGCAAACCAGCGGTGGGAAAAGGGTCTACGTGCAAAGGCCAGGACAATCAAGCTGTCCTGACACAGCAGACAGAAGATAAGATGGTAAGGGTGGAGCGGTACACAAAAATCTCAGTTCGGTACGTACCACGTTTGACTTCACCGTTTGGCAGGAAGAAAAAAATAAAAGTAAAAAATATATGATTGCTCTTCATTTATTATGAAAATGTAGGCCTACACCGTGCCCATAATTTCTTGAACAGAAAACAGCACATTAAACACCAAGACAGTGAGGGGGAACTTCAACTTTTCAATGCGAGTTCCACACACAAAAAAAAAAAAACAAAACAAAAAAAAAAACCACAGGCTTTAAAGCAAGACTAATTTTCCGGCTCACAGAGCATGCAGAAGCGAGAGTCCTGCACCCCTATCAGATAGCCTCACGTCTTATTCGGGAGAGTTAATGTAGGACAGGATATTTTAACACAACCGCTTATACCTCCGACTCATTAAACTTTAATGGACAAAACACGTTAAAGGCGCAAACGCAAATTCGCGAAACGACGTCGCGACTGCCGTCAGGGGGGAAACGTTTTGGCAAAACGCGTGACCTTGAGAGGACGCCAGCCAAGGGCACTGAACATCTGGAGCTTCCCGATGTTCAAAGACACGAGGGTTACGAGGCCCAGGACGAATGCGGGCAGCTGGCAGGTACTGGGGGGGATTGCATAAGGCTCGGGGAAATGACGCAAGCGAAAACCACGGGTCTATCCACGGCCCAGCGGTCCTTTGTTTTTCAGCATTAAGACATCATAATACTAAAATTCCTATAAAACTAAAAATAAATATAGGGAGAAAAAAAAACACAAAGATCTCATGAGAGGCTTAGTTTTGTTCCAAAAATTAAACCAATTCTCTCTCCCACTAGCTCGCTCACTGTCTCTCACACAAAAACACACACAAAAACACACACACTCAAGCTATTTCTGACCATTTCTGAGCACCATTCCCATGACGCACCACAGGGACATTTCCCAGTCCCCGTGTTCACTGCTGGGCAATCGAACGGCACGACAGGACAACGATCGCAACGTGAATAATCAATATCACAATATCAATATCCGCCGGGCGCGATCACAGATGCGGCTGTGTGCTCGTTTGAGCCAGCAGGGCGGGGCTTGAGCAGGAAGCGGCAGAGGGCCGTTATCACCGCGGGAAACGGGCGAACGGCGGGCCCGTGTTTACGCCTGGGGAAGAGCGCGCGTTTCCGCTGTGTAAACGTAAATAATCAACACACCGTACGCTTAACAGGCAGAACTGCTGCTCCTGGGTAGGATCTCACTGCTGCTCCTGGGTAGGATCTCACTGCTGCTCCTGGGAATGTATACGGTGTACCTACGCACACACACTGACCCAGCGCTGGGTAGGATCTCACTGCTGCTCCTGGGAATGTATACAGTGTACGCACACACACTGACCCAGCCCTTGGTAGGACCCCAGGAGGCAGGACTGGCAGTAAAAAGGGAGCAGGCTATGCGTGCTCTTGTCTGCTCTACCACTCCATCGCCCCCGGCTACAGTCCCTAAAAGGAAGTCTGCTCCCTGTCGTCCCAGAGAAATGAACCACTTCCTGCCTGCCACCGACGAATTAACCCTTTTCTCTCTGACCCGTCTCTCTGAGGGTGTTCTAGGACATATTCCCACCACACTGCACATCACTGACATTTTTATAATAATAATCAAGCGGTCGGCTGCCATGTTTCCTGAAAACTGCTTATCGAAAGGCAGTTCTGTTTAGTGACAGAGGTTTCCGGCACTTAAGAAACCACTGTACTTGGTCCACAGAAACCAGAGAAAGACCATAAAAACGCCTTAACTTTCAGCAACAACGGAAGAGAGACAAAACTTTCTACGTCAAGAATGTGGAGCCAAGTTTAAATTTAGACTTGCCTCAACCCTGGTTTATACGGCTTGTCTATTCTGTGCAAAGACAGTCTTCCTGTCTTTGTCCATCTTGCCTGGTAACAATTCATAATAAATGTTGTAAAACTGGGTGGAGAGACACTGGGGGTGGCCGTGGTTGTTTGGAGAAGCTCACCATATACAATAAAAAAAATAAAAATAAAAAAATACAGGCAAATTTTTTTTTTTTTAAATAAACAAAAAAAAGTCTTTAGTACTATGTGGCTCGCCTTTAGCGATATGTGGCTAGCCTTTAGCAATATGCGGCTAGCCTTTAGCGATATGCGGCTCGCCTTTAGCGATATGCGGCTCGCCTTTAGCGATATGCGGCTAGCCTTTAGCGATATGCGGCTCGCCTTTAGCGATATGTGGCTAGCCTTTAGCGATATGCGGCTAGCCTTTAGCGACATGCGGCTCGCATTTAGCGATATGCGGCTAGCCTTTAGCGATATGCGGCTCGCCTTTAGCGATATGCGGCTCGCCTTTAGCGATATGCGGCTCGCCTTTAGCGATATGCGGCTCGCCTTTAGCGATATGCGGCTCGCCTTTAGCGATATGCGGCTCGCCTTAGCGATATGCGGCTCGCCTTTAGCGATATGCGGCTCGCCTTTAGCGATATGCGGCTCGCCTTTAGCGATATGCGGCTAGCCTTTAGCGATATGCGGCTAGCCTTTAGCGATATGCGGCTCGCCTTTAGCGATATGCGGCTCGCCTTTAGCGATATGCGGCTCGCCTTTAGCGATATGCGGCTCGCCTTTAGCGATATGCGGCTCGCCTTTAGCGATATGCGGCTCGCCTTTAGCGATATGCGGCTAGCCTTTAGCGATATGCGGCTCGCCTTTAGCGATATGCGGCTAGTCAGTAGCAATACGACAGACGGAGAGAGATGGAGGAGTTGGGCGAAGAAGGCCGATATAAAGGCCCAGCGTTACACCAGGCCTCTCGTACACAGCCGGGCCTACTTTACGACCTCTGAAAAGGCCGCGCGGCAGTAAAGTGAGGCAATCCGATACGAGCCGTCGCTGCTGCTCTGGCGCACATGACCCGCAGAAGCCTCCAAACGACAGATAACAGGCAGATATCAGGAGGACAAGGCCAGCGCCCGGACGCAGTCAGCCCTCCGATTGGCTCACACGAGGGTGAGGCCTCGGCTATTGTACTCTCTGGATGACGTCCTTCACTCCCTCCACCTTCAGAACGGGAAAACTCTGCATCACAGGACTGGGTGCTCAGTCAGTGGCATCAGCCGGCTCATTTGGCTTCAATGGCTCAAGCGGGCTTAACATCCTGCCGAATTTTAGCTTCTGATCGGAAACGGGGCACGTGCGGCACTGCTACGCTTACCAGTGTATCACAAATAATGCCAATATAAAGTAAATCTGGCATGTAGCTCATACTGCTGCCAAGATTACGTAGCAGGTTTATGTCTGTCTGTGCCGCCTACACAATACATGGCCAAAATGGCCGGAGGTCGTGTGGATTTTTAACGATGATTTTTATTCAATTATACATTTTCTTTTGTTTGAATTATGGTCTTTAGTGGAAATCCTTCTTACTGACGAGCAGCACTTAGAATTAAGGAGTGAAGCTGTTTGTTAGGCAACTGAAACAAACGAGCTTCGGAATTTAAACTAGCGCCATAGTTGTGTGAGGGGGCGGGCACTGCAGACCCTGCCTCCGTGCGTACCACACTTACGGGCGGATCAGTGCGCATATGGATTTTTAAATTTAATTTAAGATGACAGATGGCTCCAGCCAACCAATACACGCGCCACGGCGACGCCAATTAGTTTTGAGCCTGGAAATCCTCACCCAAAATCTCCACTTTGTTCTTTTTTTTTTTTTAAGTCATGTTTGACTTAAGCCCACACTTGTTTCCCAACTGCAGAATGTGTCATTTCACATATTAGCATTCAAAACACTGCGGCAGATTTGGTTAAGAATGGGCAGAGCCTCCCAGGAATCTGATCAGCCACCTTAAGAGTTATCCTCTCATTTTCATCCTTTTTGTCTTACTTTGTAGGTGGGGGGGTTACAACTGTGAGGAAGGAAGTGGGGTGCAGACTGTCGATTGTTCTGCCAGCCTCCACTGGGATGTGTTAAAAAGAGGAGGAAAAGGGGCACTAAGGGAAAAAAAAGGGGGAAGAGGGAAGAAAGGGAAAGGAAAAATGAACGGGTAGAGCTGCATTTGGTTCCTGTGGCAGCTGAAAGGAACGATAAGAACCCGTAAAATTCAGACGTCCTGTGTTGCACTTGTGTCACCGCAGGGCGGATCTGTTTGTGCCGTCTACAGGGCACGGTTACGACCGTGTTGTACCAACAGGGCAGGGTTTACGCCTGTTCCTGTTCGGGCCCGAAGGTCACGACCTCCTGCCTCCGTAAACAGAGAGACGGGGCGCTGGGGTCATCCTCGCGGCGGTCTGGAGATGCACCCCGCTAAGCTTCTGTCGCTGCGGACCTAAACGAGACCGCGTTTGTACCGCCTCGGAACCAGCCGGGGCGGGTATTACAGGAGCGAGGCAGGGCACACGGGGGGGCGGGCACAGACCAGCGGGCACACGGGGCGGGCACGGTAAGGCCCTCATTAAGGCACGTGGGTGTCGTGCCTCATTTGCTCCAGTCAGTTGAGTTCTAACGGTCTCGTGTCAACCGCCACTGCTCCGTTTGTTTACAGACGCGCGCTGGGAACACGGATGCAGGGTTTAAAGTGTTTAAAAATAAATAAAAAATACTAGAAAGCACAGAGAACGTGAGTGTGCAAGAGTGAGGGCGAGAGAGTGAGAGAGAGCGTGAGTGTGTGTAGAAGAAATGAAGACTTGTTTCAAGTTCTGTGAAACATCCAACTAGAGACAAATGCTAAGCTTATGTAGGCTATTACACTGGACGAATATGTTAACAAAAATGTAAACCCCTGCAAGGACATTAAAAGTTTTACTCTTAACATTCAAGTAAATGATTTTTTAAAATCTTATCTTTGGAAAAAAAAAAAAGAAAAATAATGGACATCTTTAGGGCTATCCCAGAATGCCACGTGGCAAAGAAGCACATATTCCTGATAAGCCCGTCCATGGGACAAAATGTTTCAGTTATCAAAAATGACAGTCCTGTGCATCCTGTCCGTCCCTACCAACGTCATGATACATCAAGAATTCTGTTCAAAACTCGCAAAACCTCACACTCGGTCTTAAACACTGAATGAAACGAGCGCCTACGATGGAAGGGCAGTTGGTGAGTTCGTGACGACGACGCCCCTCTGCTTCTCCCCGAGGTCACTCTCCCAGCTATTCGACAGTCAAACGGTACCTCTCGCCACGTCAGTGCCGAGGTTACGCAAAGCAGACACGGTTCGCTTCCCGCGAACCGGTGCTGGACGTCGATCGACGCACGCGCTCTTCCCCCCCTGATTTCACCGCCAAGAGCAGCTGGAGAGCGAGGAGCGAGGAACTGAAAACAAATCTGCATCAACCGCTTCCAGACACCGCTGCAATAAACGCAATAAAGAGTTTCATCATCACGGTTACGAGCACCGCGCGATGCAATAAAATGCATAACCGCATTTGAAAACGATCGTTTCTAATTCCCACAAGTGAATCCCGCGGTGATTTCTCTCCGGGAAAGAACGTGCGTGTTTGAGCGTGTGTGTGCATGTCCTTTGGTGAATGTGTGCGTGCACTGGACTGAGAGTGAGTGCATGGGTGTAGTCACGTTTGGGTGTTACATTCTATTACAGGCATTTAGCAGACGCTCTTATCCAGATCGCCTTACCTAACTTTTACATTGTATCCATTTATACAGCTGGATATATACTGAAGCAATTCAGGTTAAGTACCTTGCTCAAGGGTACAACGGCAGCGTCCTACCCAGGAATCAAACCCATGACCTTTCGGTTACTCAGTGCTACACTGCCGCCCGGGTGTGTGTATACGCGTGCGGGGTGTGTGTGTGTCTGTGTGTGCACGTGTGTGTGTGCGTGTGTGTCAGGGTGTGTGTATACATCAACAACAAAGATAAAAAAAGCTTTAAGGACATTCCCCTAACAGAGGGCAGTAGAGGTGACGGACATTTTGACTATGCACTTCTAATCCGAAGGAGAGGAACCAGCCTCGTCGCTACAGGGAAGCGGGGGGGGGGGGGGGGTGTTTGCCGGTGCCTTTATGAGGCAACCAGTCGGAGCCGGATTCCGTCGACCCGCACGGCCTGTCGATCGCTGTCCTCAAAACGTCACGCGCCATCTGCATTCACAACTCAGCGGCCGTGCCGCTCTCACACGCGACCTGCTGATCGAACCCGCCCAAACGCGACCCGCGCGTGACAGGATCAAACACACGCGTGATAGGATCAGACCCGCGCGTGCCGACGGGATCAAACCCGCGCGTGCCGACGGGATCAAACCCGCGCGTGCCGACGGGATCAAACCCGCGCGTGCCGACGGGATCAAACCCGCGCGTGCCGACAGGATCAAACCCGCGCGTGACCACAGGATCAAACCCGCGCGTGACACAGGATCAAACCGCGCGTGACGACGGATCAAACCGCGCGGATAGATCAGACCAGCGCGTGCCGACGGGATCAAACCGCGCGTGATGACAGGATCAAACCCGCGCGTGCCGACAGGATCAAACCCGTGCGTGACCACAGGATCAAACCCGCGCGTGCCGACAGGATCAATCCCGCGCTTGACGACAGGATCAAACCCGCGCTTGACGACAGGATCAAACCCGCGCATGACGACGGGATCAAACCGGCACGTGATGACAGGATCAAACCCGCGCGTGACCACAGGATCAAACCCGCGCGCGCCGACAGGATCAAACCCACACGTGCCGATGGGATCAAACCCGCGCGCGCCGACAGGATCAAACCCACACGTGCCGATGGGATCAAACCCGCGCGTGACGACAGGATCAAACCCGCGCGTGCCGAAGCCGGCCACATTGTGAAAGGACTTCCTGCTTCACAGCTGAGTGTAAATATTACATTACATTACATTACAGGCATTTAGCAGACGCTCTTATCCAGAGCGACTTACACAACTTTTACTTAGCACTTTACATTGTATCCATTTATACAGCTGGATATATACTGAAGCAATGCAGGTTAAGTACCTTGCTCAAGGGTACAACGGCAGTGTCCTTACCCGGGATTCGAACCTACGACTTCGGTTACAAGCGCAGTTCCTTACCCACTGTGCCACACTCCGTCCTGCATACTTACTTGTGACCATTACCTCACAGAGTACAAACAGAGACCAAGAGCCCTAAAGCCAAGACTTCCGAAACTTTTTCCTTTCTGCGGCACACTTTCCAAATTTACAGAATCTCATGACGTTGGTGACGGGTCAGCAGTTAGGCCTGAACGTTCTTTCGAGGTTTTAATTAAGCGATCTGCATTTTAATGACATTTATTTTGACTTGTAAATGAGATTTGTTCAGCTGTTTTTGTTTTTTTTATAAATGAACTCAACATTTATTTTATTTATTTTTTTTTTTTAAAGGATTATTTCCACATGACACACCGGACCTTGTCTGGTGGCACACCGGTAGGGAAAAGCAGCCCCAACAGACACTAATATTTACAGCACTGGGGTCAGAGAAAGGACAGGAGAAGCGTGTTTGTCCAGCTCACTTCCTTTATCTATAACAAATTCCTTTCTTATTACATACCGTTTCACTTTGAGCGCCAACTCATGCCCGTACGCTCATTTTGTTTTGAGTTTTACACGACAGGCCTGCACAGCGTACGAACAACAACCATCAGAATGAGAAACTAAGCAAAGAAATGCGAAAAGATCCTACGGGGAGCATAATCTCTGACTCCACAGGTCTCCGACATGGTGACCGGTTTAGCCGCAGCCGCGGCGCGCGCTAACGCATTCACTGCAGGCAGCCGGTGGGCTAGAGCACTAGCGCTAGCCTCCGCGGTGTGGCTCCATTATAACGGCCGTCGCCATTTTGACAAGGTCACACTGCAAGATATAGGCTAGGCTAATCAATGCAATCTATTCCATTTACGATGGTAAACAAATACGCTGGTGACCGTCAGTACTACTCAATGGAAACAAGTTACTGCCACGGCTACCGTGTAGAAAGGCTAATTCACATCTCATTCGACATGCAGTTAGTCAGCGAACATCTGGCAGCAGAAGTTGTAACGTTGCCTCATTGAATTAGGAACTATAAATCAGCCTTATGGCTTACAAAAAAAAAAATAAAAGTACCCCACAAACCACTGCGAGGTAGTTTTAAACCCTTACAGCCCAATGGCCATGAAATTAGACACCGGTGTCCAAGAACACCATCGCCTTAAATTACTGCTTTTATCGCTCATTGATTCAAGGTACCGCGCAATAGGCTAACTCATACCGCTGTAAATCTTAGACTCTTCACACTCGGTAAAACTGCTAGATATAAAAAAAAGAAATAAGGCAGTCCCCCTTCCACAAAGGAGGACGGAATCTGACACCCCAGGTTGATGACTATGGTAATTTTATAATTCAGTAAGTCCACAACAGGTCAAATAACTGCTAATACTACAGTGATGGTTTTGTCTTCACCAAACTCCCCCTCTGAGCCATAAGCAATCAATCCACTCTTTGCACATGGACTAGGAAAAGTCAATGAATTGTTTCCATTGAGCTGAAAGCATTTTTCAGGAGCAACTGAAAATTGAATTTTATGTAAATGGAATTTAAAATGTGAAGTGCGCCATTTTTCTCCTTAGCTTACAAACAGTGAAAATATGAACACCTAGATGTTGTTGGGACACCAGCTCTCCAAAAGGACTTTTTGGACTGAAATACAGGGCTTAGTCAAAAAGAGAGAATGAGTAAATAAAGAATATTTGGTTTTGGGGACACTTGGGCCCACCTTTGGGAAAGCACGTCAAATTTTTTTGCTTTGATCGATCCACCCCAAACTTTTTTTCCTGGTGTTGTATACATCCAGGGGTATGTTTGGAGAAAGAAATCTGGTTTCATCAGTATCAGAAGTACATACAATCACCACAGAATAAAGAAAATACAAAACAACTTTTGGATTTTGGTGTCCCTGTACGTTTATGGAGTGAGGCTCCCGTGGGACCAGGGGATTCGTTCATTTTGGTACACATGTGCTCTTTATTTCAAGTCTGTCTGTACTGTATATACTTTTGGAGATAATGGGATTTATTTAAGAAAGGGGGATTCTTTCAAAAGGCCCTGGGTTGTAAGGGGTTAACCAGCCACACAGGACCATTTTAGCTTGTAGCCTAATTGGGGAGATGGGACAGTGGACAGCTAGTTTACAGAGTGATGGAAACAAAGCCGAGCGTATTTGACAGCTACCCAAGCACGGTTCACTTTTCAAACCCAGCTCAGGCTCAGGTGCAGTTGTGTGGCAAGGCAATGAGCAGACTCGTGTTAGCAAGAGAGGAAAATACAATTTTTAAGTGCTTCGATAAATCTGAATACTCTTCCTTGACAGCCAGGTCTGCAAAGGTGTGCTACGTGAGCAGGCTGGGCACATCTGGAAATCAGGTCGCTTCTCCCCATCTGCCACGTGTAGGGCAGAGGGTCATGTCAGTCACAGGGTTTCCAGGGTTACCGCTGCATTGGCCCCTCCCAGAAACACATCGGGCTGCGCTCGCACCAGACGCGTTTCGTCGGCTGAGAAACGCGAGACGCACTACCTGTCCTGATTTCATGAAGACTACTCTGAAAAAAAGCACAGGGGGAGTCTATTTTTTTGCTGTTGCTCGGCAACCGCACTCTGCTCCTGTCAATCACTTCCGTAACGTTTCTAATGGCATTGGCTAGCTAATTTGACCCGAAAATAACTTGCTATCCATGTCCTCGTGGCGCCCATCTATCGTCGTGCCTTGGACCCGCTTATTGCGACGGTAGTTACGAACTGCGAAATCGCACAACGTCGAGTAGCCAGAAACCGTTGCGACAAACTTCTCCTCCGTTTTCTTTATGTACAGCGGAAGCCAACGGCAGAATCGAGGCTATTTTCGTGCGACTGAACGACAAGTGAGGTAGGGCGCTTTTTTCTCAGGGCGCTTCAGAAATAGGACCGTTTTCAGCTCCGTTCGCCCCTAAAAACTGCCAAGTGCCCACGGCGGATAAACGCCAGGTGGCTGGCGCGCGAAAGCAGCGCTGAAAACGCCTCACACTGAAATTTGAAAACAGCACTGCCCTCCCCCCCAGTCATTAAAGCGCGTCCGTTGTGAACGCAAGCCCTCGTCTGGCACAGACGCCCGGAAGGTTCCGTCAAAGTTCTGAAACGTGCTATTAAGCCGCATCGAGAGAACAATGGCAAACATTTTCCTCACCGCAAGCTCTCACCGTTTCTCCATTCTCTCTTGCAGTTTCTGAGGAGAGGAAACAGCAAGGGCCAACAAAAGCCAGCAATGTCTGAATTAGGCATTAACATTTACAGAGTCACCACATTTACAGCTTTGCGTTTTCGCAGCCTTTCAAGAAAATGCACGATTAATACATTGCACACTATGTTTTACTGCATCATCCCACACACCCTACTGCTCCCCACCCTTAGTTTACCACCACGTCCACTGAGCCAACTCCAGCCTTTGGTTTTAAGTGGCAGTTTAACACCAGAGCACTGTAGTGTGCTGTTCTCTTCTCAGAGCCACGCAGCCTGTGCTTAACATCCACAGGGCCCTCCCTGAACACACAGAAATCCCTATGCATCCACAGGGTCCTCCCTGAACATCCACTACAAACACGTCCAAGCCAAGTAACCCTAACTTAAAGAATATTTTGAATTTTCTATTACCTGAGGCAACAAAAAAAAAAAAACAATCAAAAGAAACAAAACATACAAATATTTAATTATTACAGGTGCTAGACAGAACAGGTGTAAGACAGGAATAACATTGCACTGAAAAAACAAAAACACAATCATTTATAAATGCAACAATGTTCTTTTTAATAATACATTTAAGCACGCTCTTAGCACACACAGCTAGTAGCTTAAAGCTGAACCTAATACAAAAAAAACGTATACATAATTAAACAAAACCACCGGCGTAGCCAGCCTTAAACAAAACATTACCCAGGTCTAATTAAACAGAGGTGTCATAACGCACCACTGAGACACCATTTTCAGGCACAACTCTCCTGAATATAAAAAATAAGCGCTACACTAATAAGACTAAAAAGGCTACAGCTGCAGCTTTAGATCGTATTGATCGGGTCCGTTTTTTTTGCAGTTTCCCACAGAACTTAAAGCGAATCAGAAACTGAAGCTACGTTAGCAAGCCAGCCCTTATCATCCGCACGCGAGTTCTCGAACCCGAAGCATCCCTGCTCCGGCCTAACCCAGCCTGCTCCTCCTGCGCTCGTCCCCTTAAAAGACGAGTCCTTCGCTCTCGGTGCTGCTGCAAGCTGCAGACGGAGACTTGTGCGTCACAGCGGCCTTGGAGGGAAAGCACACCCCTGTTTAAGCTCCCCGATCCCTGATACACCCACATAAAGAGCCAGGCTGGGCCCACTGCATTTCACATCAGACATTAAGCAGACGCTCTTATGATTACACAACCATTTTCATTAGCATTTACATTGCGTCCATTTGCACGGCTGGATATATACTGAAGCAAGGCAGGTTAAGTACCTCGGCTGAAGGGTACCTCAGCGCAGACGCATCAGCGCGTAAACAGACGGTCAGAGCAATCCGCCATCACCCGGAGGGGTGTTAGGCGACGCGCACTCGGGCACACCTGGGACGGGACGGCGTATCGCAGCGTCCCGCGTGCGTGGCCTTCCGGGCGCGACGGCGGGCGGGTAAAGGGCGCGGCTCGAGGCGACACCCGACCTTCCCGCATCCGACCAAACGGCGGCAGAACGGGCACGGGCGGGGCTTTCGTTTGGGAGCTGCGCAGGAACGCGTTAGCGAGCTAACAGGGCCGACGCTCACACGGGAAAAAAATCAGCACAGGGCTAGGGAAGCATAAGATTACCCGCCTGAACAGGCCAACAAAGGCAGTGCTTCAGTCATCCGTCCACCTCTTATCTACACCCGCTTATCCCGGGCAGGGTCGCGGTGGGTGCTGGAGCCTATCCCAGAGTGCATTGGGCGAGAGGCCGGAATACACCCTGGACAGGCCGCCAATCTTGTCGCAGGTGTTTCAGTCATTCAGCACTTCAGAAACAGGAAATGGGCTCTGCTTCTGTGACGAGACGACTGAAATGACACCGTTCTACTAGGGAACAAGGCTGCAATTACATCTAATAGGACAGCAATTACAAAGACGGTGGACCAATGAGAAAGTGCCAAAGTAAGGAAACGGGGAAACAACAGGACTGCTAGTTTAATGGTCATCTCACTTACAATCCATAAACACTGACAAGTTAGAATTATTCGCTGGAAAAAACCACTTCGAGGTACAGAAACAGCTGTTCTTGCAGTGGGAGGTTTGGTTGGACTTCTGGACTCCTTTAGGGACAGTATGAATGTTTTGTAACACCATGTCTGCATGAAGCCCATGTGTTTGTCCTATACCAACACTCATAATTCATTATAGAGTTTTGTTATGACACACTGTCATAAATAAAGGCCCATTTCCCATCAGCCCAATGGCATCATATGACAGATACAGTGTCCCACGCTCCCAAAAATCTAATTTATCTATATAGAAAAGTCACCTTCTGGTCAGTTTTCCATGGGCACTGATTCATATGTAATTATGGCTTTTTTGGGATTCTTTATAACTCCAAACAGACTGAGGAGAAGTACAGATGAGAGCTTGTTATTAACACAGGGAACAGCTGAAAAGGACTGGAAAAGGAACAGCTGGGGCGACATAGCTCAGGAGATAAGACCGATTGTCTGGCAGTCGGAGGATTGCCGGTTCAAACCCCGCCCTGGGCGTGTCGAAGTGTCCTTGAGCAAGACACCTAACCCCTAACTGCTCTGGCGAATGAGAGGCATCAATTGTAAAGCGCTTTGGATAAAAGCGCTATATAAATGCAGTCCATTTACCAAGGACTCATAGAGGGTGAAAAATGCTCAGGACAAGGCCTAAGAATTTAGTCTGTGAGCAGACTGACAGAAGAGCGGAACGGCCTGTAATAAAACACTCCTAACCGCCTCTGCAGCACGCTGAACCACTGCAGATCTATAACAATAACAGCCAGAGCAATAACAAGCGCACTTACAGCACACCTTCTGCCATCTCAAAGGGATTTACAGTGAAGAGAGACTCAATCCCACCACCGCCGATTGGACACCTGTAGCGCCCACCTGGGTAATGCTTGGCAGCCATTTTGAGCCACAGAGCTTAGCCACACATCCGTCTTCACCGTCATCCCCTTTACATCAGCTCGCTAAGTGCATGTATGTACAGTTATACAAAAAACTACACCCCCTGGGTCATACTGGTCTGTCACTGCAATAAATAACCATATAGTCATAGAGTCACTACAAAGTACATATAAATCTACTCAGTGCAAATACAGTGACAAGACTGGAAAATGTCATTGTGTGTGTGTATATGTGCACGTGTATATGAGCAAACACACACACGCGCACACACACAGCAACACACACCAACACACGCACACACAGGTAAACAGACAAATGTACATGGATAAAAACGGTAATGCTAACACACCTTGAGCACTCAGCCCATCAATTCCAATGGCACGACCGAGAGCTCGACATACCTGCACACTAGGTGTACAATAGCAACACTGTACTTATTTACTTTTTTAAATTTACCAGATTGAGAAGTACTGCCTGCCTCTTCCAGTAGTACATCTGGGCACAACAAAGGAGGTGCCAAAAACAGTCGCTGTTGCTGGACGGGGCTTCTGCGAAAGTGGGCGGCGTTCTAAAGGTTTTAATCTTTCGTTGACGCCGCCATTGTTCGGAGATCACCTCCAGGCTCGCCAAGGTCGCGCCTACCTGCAGAACTCGCTTTTTCGACGGGCGTCTTCCGGCTCGCTGGCGTGTCCCCCGTTCTGAAGGTCATGATTACGCTAGCCGCAGCGCTACGGTGAAGCGTGCTTAGCGGTTACAGCTACGCTGAGATCCGGACCGGGTGAAAAGCATTCTGGGAAACCGGGGCCAGGCCCACGTAACTGCAGCCAGGGTTGTCGGTTCGCTGCCCGCCCGCCCGCCCGCCTGCGTACTGCGCTTGTCACGCAGGGTTTTCTCCAGCACGACGCTGCTCCACGAAGGCCTAGTTGTTAAACAGACGGCATTCTTGTTAAACCTTAAACAAGCTGTGGGGGCCACTTATCGTATAGTTTAAAGCCTTTGTGCCTCCTCGTAAAGCGGCACGCACATCTCCACCATTTTGATTGTGCCTCGTTTGTTACTTGCAGTGAAAGCGTTGAGGCACTGAGGCCTCCCCCCTCGCCATCGCTGAGTGTTTATTTAGCTCTCCAAAATGCAGATGAGGATTCCGGATCCTTCCGTCTTTTCTGCAGCACTGGCATTAAATCTACACGCACTGCAAAGAATGGCAATTAGTCCCTCAAGATTCACCAGTTCCGGGAAGTCACAGTCCATCGGGCTGGTGCGTAGGCTTAAAATGTCCGCATACTTGTACACAACTGCGCATAAATAATTGCCACTTGTTAATTAATTATTCTGAGATTCTGACATCATTTAACCTAGCCAACATCGATTCCAAAAGATGTCTAGTATATAGGCCACCTTTCAAGACTGCTTACAAAAAAGCGGTGTGATATTACGATTGTTTAGAAGCCTAATGCTAATTTATGAGGAAAGCTGCTCTCCAGGATAAACAAAACAATGCCTTGTCCATTCGGTCCACAGTCCACGGAGAAAACAGAAAACAACACAAAGCTCCCACTCCTGCCACCACAGAGCGGGAGCTCCTAGGAACAGGAAGGGCACCTGACTGAGAGCACATTAGGCGTCAGACTGTTTCCTGTTCCGTGCGGCGGTCGGAGGGGAGGTACGCGCTGAACGAGCGGACTCGCATCACGGGCCGGCGCCAAAATTACACACACCTTTGATTCAGGGCAAGTGAAGACCACTACACGCGCGAGGCAGGCGACCGACGGAGAACGGGCCGGTGAACTCCAGAAACCCTCTCCGCCGCGATAAAGAGGCCCCGTTGGCGAGACGAGCGGAACGGTTCGCGGAGCTCCGTCAGCTCGCTAACTGCAGAAAATTGGCCTGGGCTCGGATGGCGCTCTCAACACTCCGCCGAGATCGAGGTTTTTTTTTTTTTTCCCGTTTTTTTCTCTCTCTAATGTCACAAATTCCGGAGCGGGAACTTCTGAGGTGGCTAATTAAAATGACACGGGGTTACAGAATGAAAGATGGCGCCCGCGGAATATCCCAGGCCGGCGGCGCTTTTAACCGCGCGTGGGGGGCGGGGGGGGATGGGGGGGGCTGCTGCATTCGATCTCCCCGGGCGGCTCCAGCATCGGCTCCCTGGCTCCTGGTCAGCACCGGCTGAGAAACACATGACCCAGGGACCCAAAGAAACGGAATCACACAAATAAAACTGAAAACTTTATCGATTGTTACTGTCAATTAAATAACTACACGGATTACATTTGCTTAAATACGTTTTTGCTTTTTTAAATGAATATTATAGCAAGACCGAGTACACAACAAGGAGAGCGCAGGCTTCACATAAACCCGAACCAGCGATGCCGCACCCCTCCCGAAAAACCGTGCATCCGCTCGTGACCAGAACAAACGGTCAGCCCTAATTAAGAGGAAATCATTTAAATTGGACAGCTGAAAGATACACGGCAAAGTCCAGGGACTAAACCAGACCACACCAATCAAGCACCACCTGTGCAGGCAGAAAATCATCATCTACACACCTGTATGTTTGTGAAGGAAACTTCCATAGGATAAGGGGTTTGGTCATTTTGGTTTAAAAGTCCTCCATTTCAAGCTTTGAACCATATAAATAAATATTATATTTATTATATTATATATGTGTGTTATATACTGTATATAATTTTGGAGGTAATGGGGTTTATTTAAAACGGGGATTCTTTATATTAAAAAAAAAAAAAAAAAACTCTGGATTTTAAGAGGGGTTTAATCTATATTTATAGATGTAACATTGTAACTTATGCAATGTAACTGAACATAACTCCATGAAAACAATGACGGTGATAATGGTTTATGCAAATGTGTGGTCTCTTTACAATGGAATGAATGGGGAACGGGCAAATACCCGAATTACGCAATAATCCATCATGGAATTAAGTGGATTCTACTGCATTAACAAACGTTTTTTTTTTCTTTCTTATGTGGTTAAAGAGTCAAGCCACTGGCTGTGGAGAGCCAGTTCGGTATTCGGGGACAAAAGAACGTTGTCCGCACAACCACCCCCTGCGACTGGCGCTCGGTGAAGCCCATTGTACTGCACCTCGTGCTTGCGTAGTCGAAACACTTAAGAAATGCAGAATTACCCAGCACGTGACGAGCACGCATGGGGACCTCGTCGGCCCCGTGTTACAATTTTTTTTTTTGACGTCACCGAGAGCCGGCGTTTGCGTAAAACGGTGATTGCGGGGACTGGACTTTAAGCCTGGCACGGGATTAAAGTGCGCTCCGAGCGCCCCGACGTAAAAGCCGCGCGGGATTAGTAGCACCCAGGCGCGAACGCGACACTGTTCCACACAGTTTACTGCCGAATTCAACCCGGCATTACACATACCGGCTACTGGGGTCCAGCAATACAGCGATTTCTCTTCAATATCAATCTATCAATGGAAAATATCTGAACAATTGAATGTAGCCAATATTTTATAATGAACCATGGCAAGTGTCCGTATGTATACTGGAAATTAAACGACATGGTTTGGTGGCAATTCACTTTGAGTAATTTACCATTGTGCTCCCCCTCCCAACTTTTTCAGTTAACAGGGAAAAAAAAAAAAGAGATAGTATTGTGACATACCAAGGTCGTCCTGACTGGAGAATTAAGTGCAGACTTGAGCACAATTTATGGGCTTGACTCAAAATCATATCCTGACTCAGACTTGCTCGCAGCTTAAGTCCGACACACCCACTGAATATTGAACCGAATACCGGAATATCGTTGGGACATACCATCTGAACGTCATCAGAGGTATAACACACCCTCCTGGTGGCCTACAAAACACTTTGGACCTGTCAATCACACACACAAAATAAGCCGTTCTTTGTCGTATGTCATGGCGCGTGTTATTGCTTTAATTCTGAACAGAGGAACGCCAGAATAATTATGAGCAACTGCCAGTAATCAGCACTGAGGTCATTGCGACGTCAACTAAAATAAAGTCTCTTGGGTAAATTGTCCAAGTGGTTTATTTATTTATTTATTCTTGTTATTCAAGTGTTTTTACAAGTGGGAGACCTATGCTTTTTGAGGTTATAAAACAAGCAAGAGAAAAAAAAAGGTTTATATTGATGAGTGATAGAGTGATGAGTTGAGTAGGTTTGGATTCCATTTTAAGCACTCGCTTAAATTAGCTGCGTGAGAGTGACAGAAAAAAATCTGGAGAAGGAATGTTATATTGTTTTATTGACAATGGCCGTTAGATTACGTTTCCAATTCATTCCTGATATTCCCAGAAGACAGCAAGTTTACAGGTGTGGTGTCAGGAGTAACATTATAGTCCTTAACCTATCAGAAGTCTGGTTGTTAGCACTTGCTAGCTAGCCATGTGCATAAAAATATATATTTTATTTTTTTAAATGTTCCTGACGTGTGCCAGCGAACCCCGAACCGCACTAGGTTGGGACTGGGAAAGAAACCGTAGCATTACAAGCATTCATTTATGATAGTTTTCTATTGAAGAACTGTTGTGAATAAATATTTATGCGGTATTCAATACACTCAATATTAGCAAACTTTTCAGCCAATATCAAAAATGAACTATTGAAATGTCAAAATGCTACAATTATTTTATTTTCCATCAAAAGGTGACCGTTGGGTTACATTTATGAATTTACTGTACTTGCAATCATACCTCATATCCGTTTGTACTAACAAGAAAACTAATGCATGAGACACTAAGAACATAAGGAGAATTACGATGAGAGCAGGCCATTCAGCCCAAGTTGGCTCGTCGGTAGTAATGTCCCAACCCAGGATTTTTCTCCCCCGGTCAGAGTACAGTAACATTCAGTACCGGTCGATACTGATCCGATGCAGATATTTTTTTATTATTTGTCTTTTTAAAACTTATTAAACGGCTAGCCTACGCACAAGAACACCCGGCTCGGCTTTAAATCAGTAAAACAATTCTAGGGCAGGCAAGATAAGCTTCAAGAACCTATACAGAAAAAAATCATTCTGCTTGAGAATAAATAGGCCTGAATACAGGTTCACAATATGGCCGGCTGTATTTCTTTTTTTCTTTATTGCTCTCCAAGAGCACCACCATCAAATAGCAGGCTACAGACCCCGGGATTTGATTCCAATGCATATTACAGGAGAAGTCAACTGAAAAGCCTACTGTGACTGTAAAAAATAAGGATCAATTAAAATTATAATCAATTACACAATTATTGGGAGTACGAACATTGAGTGGTGTGAAATGTTAAATAACATTCAAAAACTGGGTAGCAAACAAAAAAACGCTGTGTGCAGCCTACAAATGTCAAGCTAATATACAAAATACTCAAGCGTTTTTTCTTCTTCTTTTTTTAAATCCAAGCTAGGTTGTAATTAAATGGAAAAAAGGACACTTCTAGGTAAGACTGGATGGTGTAATAATAATCAACGCCACCCACATGACTTACCGGCTTTGTTCTGTCTTTCTCTTTAATCATACCTTGGCTTTGAGTCCATTATGCGTTTCTCCAATCTTCTCCCCTAGCGTGTTGTTTGCTAAGTCATATCATGTTTCCTTTTTATGAAATGGAGAGCGTTTCATTCAAACCAGACAATTCACCTTACGTTTGCATCAAAAAAATCATGGCCTACTGTTGCAACTCAATTTTAAAAAATTAAAAGTAAAAACAATAAAATACCATTGACGATAGTACAGCCAAACCGCTGTGAGAATTCATATCGGCAGCTATGGCCTAACTAAAAATAAGGTAGGCCATACTGCCCAGCCCTACTTTGAAGTGGGGTAGAAGCATTATCATGAAGCTTCAATCAATCAATCTGTATTCATGTAGCACATTTCATACAGTGGCTGTAGCCCAATGTGCTGCACATGACCGAAAGACAATAAGCAAAGGGACAGCTTTAAGATTCCATTTTAAGATAAAAAAATAACTTTGAAAAGTCGGCATACTCTCGAGTGGCATTTCGTCAGAATTTTTTGTTTTGTAAGAAGCTGTGCCAATGCCACCCTTTTGACTGGCACTGTGGCTACAAGGCTGCTTTTGGGTTCCACTTGGTGTACGTTCCACACAGCAGACCTGGCAGATACCAACTCGTTTCATAGACCACACCCTCATCGGCGGAGGGGAAAGCATAGCGTTTGTTCACAGGAGTGACGGGGCATTCAGGCAATTGACGTAAACACAGTAAACAAACAGTCAGAAAGTACAGAGGCGAAGCTTTGCTACATGCATATTAAGTGTGATTCAGATCGGGCGAGTCCTGCCGAATACCCGATCCACAAAATACGGTGGTATCTGGAGCCAATACCGATCTGTGGATCAGATCAGGACATCTCTACTCGTTTTTCCTTCTCTCCCTTATTTCCTTTTCTTTGAAATAGGTACACACAATAGATAAGAAAAACAATCAATATTTATTTTAAAACCCATCGCTTAATACCACGTAATGTACAGAAAACTAAATGATTAAACGGGGTAATCTGCCTGCTTTGGGGACGGCGAAGAACAGAAACACTTAAATTTCAAACGCACGCCCGGGTTCACCATCACCGTCCTGCTCAGTCTGCAGTGTGAAGCCGGTGACTGTTTGTCCCAATAGCAGCTACGGCAGGGCCGGGCAATTCCAGTCCTGGAGGGCCGGTGTGTCTGCAGCAGGTTTTTTTGTTTCCGCCGGTTACTCTGGCTAAACGAGCTGATTGGCTGTACGCACCAACACTGGTTCACTCGTGGAGTAGATCACAGTAAAACGTCTCGTATACGGACACAGCAGGAGCCTTCAGCTGTCACTCATGCACCTATCTAGAAATGTAGCTAAAATGTGAGATAGCGTCAATGTTAGGGGTAATTAAGTAATTAGGGCCAGAAGTTGGCATGGAAACCAGAAACAGACACGGCCCTCATTGGCCACCTCTGAACTACGGGGAGCAGATGCTCTCCAATTTGACCTTTTGCCCCAGGTCTCTCTAAATGACACACAGTGATTACTTAGTTTTGAAAGCCCATTTCAAAACTAAGTAATCGTACCTTTTCTTTTTTTTAAATATATATACAGTGAACATTCCCATCCATGTGAATCGTTGTGCTGGGCCACGAGCACCCTACCCTCCATCCACCCATCCATCCATCCATCGCCCCCCCCCCCCCATCAGGAGGGGGAGTTTTTATGGAAAAAGTGCTCTGCTGCAACTGCCAAAATAACTTGTTGGCTAAAAAGTTTATATAACCCATGAGCTGTAAGGACAGATTTGAAAAGCCCATGATTTGCTAATGGATAGATTAATCGTATCTTTACTGCTACATGGATTTCTGGTGCATGGAAGATTTTGGCCTGAATTGGGAAGGGCTACCGATGAACCTATAGCACCGACATAACGGGTGTCATACAGCCTGCATCCATGGCGTCTTACCGCAGTCAGACCTACACACACTCCTCTTCCTCAGTTAGCCACAGAGGGTAGCTGAATGTGGAAGCACCCTGTTGCCTGCGAGCCTTTGCCATAAAACTGTCATCCAGAAATAAGCACATCAATGGCCACGTTTTGTTTATAAAACGCTGAGATGTTGCATCGGGGTTCCCATGAAATGTTTACGATAACACTCTGTGGAAACGCAGCGAAGCATGACCTGTTGGTAGAAAGTGTCAATATGCGGATATGTTCCTTGCTGTTAAAATGGTATACATCAATACTGCAACATTTTCCAGTGACGGAATGGCAGTGTGCAAATCGGGATACCACCCTACTCTACCCAGCCCTCCAGGAAGGAAACTGCCCACCCTCATTCAGACAAAAATAATCAACAGCTGATTCTGAGAACTTCACAATGGACTGGTATCCCAAGACACCAGTGTGCCACAAATACATGGGTAACCAGGCATTTACACAACAGCGAATTCAAATCATTACGGAGGGGAATTTACATCACAAAAGGGAACGTAATATAGTGGTACGAGTTCGTTTAAGTGGGTCTGCATTTTTGAAGTAGCAAGAGAACGCTAGGCCTTGCGATGGTGGAGAAATTCATTGGACTCATCAAAACTCGTTTATCTATTCTAGATGACTGCTGTAACGCCAGTTACCTCGAAAGCCACCCCTTCCGATTGTCATTTGCTACGAGGGTCCTTCATGTTGCGTGGGAAATCTTAAATGACTGGCATGTACGACCTCAACGTTTCTTCGAAGATGACCATGGCTAACTAAAGTGATGCCGGCATGTGGCTCCAAACGCTGTCCGTAGTGTGTGGTGATGCGCGCATATTGCAACAGAGGTTTCTATTTCACACAGCTTGATTCTGGACCACTGGTTAGCGAACAAGCAATGCAGCCATATTAGGCCTTACAACCAAGCACCCCCTTGAATAAAATCATAATTACATATAAATTATACATATAGATAGGCAAGTCCCTGTAGTTTTCACATAGTTAGCTGCCAATTCCGTCCAACTCATTATCAATCCAGTAACCAACAGCAATCGCACGAATGCTATAACACAGCTGTGACAGGCCGTCAACGAAGCGCCGCTGCAGCCCTTCAGTAAAAAGAAATGCAGGTGGATAACGTTAGCTTGCTACTTACGCTCAAAATCAGAGTCGTCGTCCTCGTCTTCGTCGTCTCCATTGGACTCAGTCTGCATCGGCTCCCCATCAAACATCACCCCTTTCCCTCCAGACTTGGCTGTAGTAGCCGGCTCGGCGCCGTCTTGGGTTCTGTTTTCTCGCAGGCGCGTGAAATAGAGAACGGCGAACTCCACCAAGTCTGGCGGCCTTTGGCGGAGCACTTCCACAGTGTAGCCTTGTAGCAACTCCGTCAAACCAGCCGGTATTTCGATACTCATGGCTACACTTCTGTGATATCAACTAGCTTTGTAATGCTGTATTAATTTTCCTTCGAATATGAAATGTTTTGTATAAGATAAAAAAAATAATGAAAAAGTAAGTCGTTTATATCAGTCCATACAAGCTGTATTGGCTTCGCGGAAACTGATCTGGCAAACAGTAGCTAAGTTAACGTTAGCTGGTCAACGTTACTAGCACTAGATGCACGGTTCAAGTTAGCAAATTAAACCGAATGCGTTTCTGACGAACATAAACTTGATACAACGGGAATAAATTAGTTTGAAGCTAGTACCCAAGTTTGTCGCCTTTGAAACGCAAACTTGACAACTTCAGCATCACCTCGACCAACTATGCGATTTTACAAATGTGCGCTTATAAAGGACTATCGATAGCATATGGACGTTTACCACTGTCGACTAAATTTGCTGTATACCTATAGCTAGCTTGCTATACAAAGACTATGGATATCTAGAAAGTCAATTAGCTTGCCGTCTTTTTAACTGACCGAAGAAGCAACTGGTTGATTCAGAATGTGAATGACCAACGTTAGCTAGCTAGCGACCAAACATATGATGGCTAGGCCGGAACCCGAATCTTTACGGCTAACGACGTAGTTAGCCAACTATCCAATGTGAGCAAAGTTGTAGCTATCTAATGTTATCTATTTTGTTAGCCTGTAAAATAACATGGAGGACAGACAAGTTGGCTAGCAAGATTGATTTAACCGATAGCTGAGAAGTTTTCCTCAAGTTAAGGGCAGTTACGAGTTTGATTCAAAGGACTAATTTCAGTACTCGTACAAAACTAACCAGCTAACCGGTAGTTGCTATTACATAATTCTATGATTGTGTGGTGCTCTAGAAAGGCAAATAGTGCACTTCGTTTGACGGGCGCGTATGTATACGTCTTACCTGTGGCTAGCCAGTACTCGATAGTTTGTTTATCTGCCTCCCCTATTTGCGACACTTATATCCTAACTGAAGCTAGCTAGGAAACTACTTTGTTTTTCCCACCAGTTTCCTTGAAAGTGCAGCGACCACCTCTAAACAGTCTTCCCGAGATTAGCCAGCTGAACACAGCAGCGTCTTTATCGTTCCAGGTATCTTGCTAGCGAACTCGGTGGGGAATGTTGCACCCACTGAATAAGAGTAAGGCAGTGACAGCTAAGCGAGACCGCTAACCAAATTGCAATGCGGTTTGGGAGCAGCGAAAACGAACTGGCGAAATTCAAAACGATCAAAGCCTCCAACTATTGAAACGCAGCTAATTAATAGCCAGTTCAGCTATATTTGGCTATAGTTGGCAAGCTCGCTCCTGCTAACATTTAAAGCAACAATAATGTGCCGGCGAAATTCTAACTAGCTAGTCCTGTTGTAGCTAAAGCTAAGGAACGACTGAAGGAAAATCGCAAATTAGCAAACACAATGGTAGCTAACAAACCTTATTTAACAGATCCGATATCCTGAAAGTAAAATGTCTTGATGCCAGATATAAATATCCAATTAAATGCCTTTTCTATTAGTTTTAATTATTCCTTATATAAAACATTCAGTGTTTGCCTCGCGGTGAGGCTTTCCCTCTACTCCACGAGCTTCGCTTCGGAGGCGTGGTCACGAGGACAAGGAGACAAGTGATATATCATATCCTGAGTGACACGCGCTAAAGCCAACCACCCTGTATCGTGTGACGCATGGCTGAGTGCGCGTGCGCACATCAATGAAGCATTGACGGTGGCCATGCGTAACTTAGGTTGAGAGTGCATGAATTGACTTGCTGACAGCCAAAGGCTCAGATACTAACCAAAACAAGAGATAGTATCTAGGTGATCAATGCCCTCAGCCCATGGCATAGCTTTAGGGATTATAAAGTGAAGGAGAAAAAAGGGCATCAGTGGGTGTGGAATACACTGTTTAGTGATCGACAGAAGTGGGGCCCAATCAGAGATCAGTCATACAGGTTAGTGGTGGGTTCCCAAGTAGGAGATTCTGAAGACTTTGCATTTGTGTTTGAATTATCATGTTAAACAAAATGGTAAATGTTACATAGGGGTTCATTAACATGTTGTAGAAAGTGCAGTTTTAGGTAGCTGAGATTTGCTTAAGCAATTCCCCTCTTGCAGAAGTCATAACAATGCACCGTCACTCACTGGTATTCCATATAATACAGAAAGCCTTTAGTCACCCAAGTATACCACTTTAAAAAAATAAAATAAAAAACGCCTGGATCTTTAGCCCACCCACTCCCAGAAGGACACTCGCTGTCTAACAGCACACTAAGACACCAACCACATATACAGCCTTTAGTATTTAAACTTTGTGGTTTAAATGTCATTGGTTACTTGTGATTCTTGTACCTGTATTGCTGTCATTTTTAATGTGATCATATTTTATAATGTGTTTGGTATGGCACTGGTATCTAGATGGTGAAATGTTTTTTAATTTGGTAGGAGTCTATGTTGGATGCGGATTTTTTTTAATGGTCTCTTTGTTGATTGTTTGTCTTGGTGAAGAAGTGTGCACTGTGTAATGTTGAAATACTTTCCTGTTATATGTTTTCTACTTTACCTAGGATTTTAACCCAACCCATTCAACAAACTCTCACGTTTTCGTCATTTACATAGCATTGGACAATTTATTTATGTATTAATTTATTTATTTACATAAAGGAGGTATTTGTTTTGACTGAGCTCTGAAAAATAAAGTTGATTAACCTCACCATGCTGCTGCAATTGAGGGCACATTAACCTGAAGTCTCACCCACTTGTCTGTAGGTTAACACTGCAGCAGGAGTGGCAGGATAGATCCCCCCCCCCCCCCCCCCCCCTCCCTGCATGTCACAGGGCATGTAAATATAGAGCACCAATTCTATTCCTGCGCCTCCTTACCTCCAAGGGACAGGTAAAGCCGTTGCCATGACCACGACTCGCAGGCTTAATTTCTCCAAGCAGTTATAACTATTCTTATCTGGAGCGCCACTCTCCCTTTAGTGGCCAGTCGCAGTACTGCAGAGTTCAATTGCTGGGATTGATCTGCCAGGTTGCCGCACACGTTTGAGTATTCCTGGGCACTGTTGTTCTTTACGAATTGAACAACATAAGAAAGCACCATTCATGCATCTACATAATATATGTGCAAACCTGAGAGATTGGTATGAAGGAGGTGACATGCTTTTTATTTTCCTGTTTCTTTGAGTACAGTGGGTAATGATATGATTAATTTAGAACAATGGCAACCAACCCTGTTCCTGGAGATCTACCATCCTGTAGGTTTTCATTTCAACCCTAATTCAGCAAACCTGACTCTACTAATTAGCAGCTCTATGAGATCTCTTGTTGTTGAATGAGGTGAGCTTTGATAGGGTTGGAGTGAAAACCCACAGGATGGTAGATCTCCAGGAACAGGGTTGGTTACCACTGATTTAGAAGATCTTGATATGCATCCATTTGAATTAAACAATTAGTAAACTAACATTAGTTGGTGGAATTTTTTGTGTGTTTTTTCCCTCTAAAGACCATTCATTTTAGGGAAGCACAAAGAGATCCCTGAACTGAACATTTGCATACATGATAATTTAATGTTAGCTCAATACTGCTTAATTCTAGATCTTAGTGTAGGTTTTTTTTCTTAAGATACAGTCATTTTCAGTTTGTCAATGAGAAGAATTTAGCTACCATTCACTGTTTTTATTTGCAGGACCAGGTTGTTTGGAGTCACGGGGCTCCTTGTACTTTACATATGATCCTTCTGTCCATCTTTAAGACTGTGACCCTCAAAAGATTCAGCTGTTTGTCAAATTTTTATGTTCTGCAGCTTCAGGTCAGTTCATCAGCATAAACGCACACATTTATCTTCTTCGCTTGCCTTTTTTGGTCAGTCACCCTTTTCTTGTTTGCTTTCAGTTTATTTTTACTGGTCAAATGCCATTTGTCACAGCAGTTATTTTGGTCCTCATTCTTTTTTTTTTTGGAGCGGTTCTCAGTTTTTGCCTTATATTCAGTAAATTCATATTTTTGTTTTCATGTGTGTGAACTTCTTAGTGAAAGATAATTCTCTCTATTGCCAGTGTGCATCAGTACATCATTACGACTACCTCTCACTTCAGTTCAAGCTTCATTAAAATTGTAGAGAGCACTATCTAACATGTCGGTCCAAAATCTCCAATTAGTGTTCAGTTGGGTTGAGATCTGGTGACTGCGAAGGCCATAGCATATGATTCACGTCATTTTCATACTCATCAAACCATTCAGTGACCCCTCATGCCCTGTGGATGCGGTCATTGTCATCCTGGAAGAGATCACTCCCATCAAGATAGAAATGTTTCATCATAGGATAAAGGTGATCATTCAGAACAACTTTGCATTGACTTGCAGTGACCCTTCTTTCTAAGGGCGCAAGTGGACCCAAACCATGCCAGGAAAATTCCCCCAACAGCATAACAGGGCCACCAGACCCCCTCACTGTAGGGGTGAAGCATTCAGGCCAGTACCCTTCTCTTGGTGTATGCCACGCCCCATATTCTCACCCACTTGTGGAGAATATGGTGAAGGATGACTCATCTGACTACATCACTATTTTCCACATCTCGGTAGACCAGTGCCTATGGTTTTTGCACCACTGCACCACTCAAATGTGCATTTGTCTTTGTAATGTGGGATTTATGCACTGCAACCTTACTATAATATCCCTCTCTATGTAGTTGTCAATGGACCGTTCTAGCTAACATGTTCTGATCACATCCTGCATTGACATTCTCAGTCACCTGAGGAAGTGTTGCACTTCTGTTTTTCCTTACATATCGCACTAATGCACGAGCATCACGTCATTGAATGTGCGTTTTTTGACCTCAATTTCCGACCCCATTTACTGATGTCTTTTTCATAGATCTCACTGTTCCTATTTAAACACTAGCCACTTGAGCAGTCTTTGTGACTGAAGCTCCTGTCATTCGGACATAATAATGAACCATCTTTCAAAGTCACTTAGATCTTTTCCTCCTGCCATCTCCATTCAAAATCAAGGTCACCTGGGCCTGCTCAGCATTTTTACGCATGCCACAGAGCATGATAGGATGTTAATTGCTTATTTGCATCCTGCAGTACATCTGTATGGAAGCATCTGCATCCATCAAGTTTCTCCACTCATTTATTCAGGTTTTTCTTTTAATTTATCACCCGTCTCTCTCTCTCTCTCTATATATATATATATATGGTGTTGATTTCTGTGAAAAACTCAAAGTAAGTCTCCCAAAAAGAATCAAAGCTGTAATAAAGGCAAAGGGTTGACACACTAAATACTGAAAGATTTGATGTTGTATGTAGTTGTGGATGTATTTGTGTAATTTTGTGTTAAATATATGTTTCTACATTATTTCTGGACCCAGATAATTAAATCACTTGCGCTTAATGGTTGTTTTCGTGGTAAAGTAAGTAAAAGAAAGCGCAGTCCCTGACTTTTGCTCAGTACTGTATATCACTTGTTGCACCTGAAGTACATTGGTGCTGCATTCCTTCATATTTACTGCTGTTATTACTTAATTAATAATTAATATTACTATAACAGCTGGGTGTAGCATTTTCGCAGGATTTTGCCATTTGTATGCCTTGTTTGCATCCTTTTTTAAATGAATAGCATAATCTCCTCAGTCTCAGCATAAGGGAGACTGGGGGGTTTGGGTGGGGAGGTTTGACTAAGGTATTTACATTTTTAAAAAGGATTACTAAAATGTGCACAAGCTCATTTCACAGTGGGCTCTGTCAGTAGAACAAAAGAGCACAGATGAGGATTACGTTCGGAACAGATTACGCACAGTGCAGGGTGCCTGCAGTGTGGATTACCCACCACAAAGTGCACATATTACAGGGATTATATTACAGTTCATTAGTGTCACACGCACTTCCCTGGCTTCTGACTTCATCAGGGGCCTTGTATCTTCTAAGACAGATTGATTAAATCTTTTTTAAAAATACCCTTTCTGACGGTGAAGCATGTTGAGATGACATAAACATACTGACCTTACGTTTGCTCCCGCAGTTTATTGATCTCGTAAGTGGGTGTGATTCCCCAAATACAGACAAACAACATTTCAGCTGTTTTCTCCTTCTAACCCTGGGGTTATATCTGTACGTGTTCCCATCATGCATTATAATGGCCGGTGTTCAGATTATATGTTTTAAAGGATTTACGATGTTGGACTCCTGGCTGCCACATCCACCACCCAACCCCCCCCCCCCCCCCCCCAAAAAAAAACAACTTAAAAAAAATTTTAAAAAACATCATGATTTAGCATGAGGAACTCCCTGCTAAAACAAGCCAGTAACGTACCAGAAGCTAGCCAGTCATTGTTTGTAATTAGCAAGTTGTAGCAAAGTTTAGTGAAATGGTGAACATGACTATTTAAACTGAGAAATACAATTTCCATCTTCCAATGCAGAAAGAAGACTCACCTATTCTTGAAACTTTATTTACAAAGCTAATTCGCTGGGTCGACGCGTTAGCAAGCTAGCTAACATTAAAATCAGCCAAGATGCCGCAAGCAAAACTGTCTAAAGTGTGCCTGTATTTTACCCAGAAGGATTCGAACAATGGGACATGCCTTTGTAATAAAAAAGCATTCTTTTATGTAGTTTACTCATTCTTTTCTTTTAAAGAAGAACTTTCATTTAATTGTCATTCACGGTAAAGGAAAAAATGACTGTGTCCATGCCTAGACTGTGTGTGTTTGCATGTATGTATGTGTATGCATGTCTCTTTCATAGCCTACACTTACATGCATTATTATTATCCGTTACTCATAACAAACACAGTTCAAAAAGAAATGACATCTGAAGAAAAACTTTTAAAAAGAATGAGTGACTTATAGACAGAGCTTTGTATGTGTAACTTGGCATTTCTTTCAGTTGAAAACTTGTTTTACTTCAGATTACAGTCACAGTGAGAAGTCTCAACATTAAGTGTCAACGTAACTGTCAACAACGTAACTGAACAGGATGCTAGAAGTCCTCTGAAATACAGGAGGTGGTTTCACACGCAAGTCTGTGTTTTAGTGTACAGCTCCATCCATGGGTTTGGACAGCTTCTCACAGTCAAGCCATTTCTGTCCATGTTGATGCCTCGGTCTACTTTTCAGGCATGTGCAAATTAAACTTCCTTCGTTTTTAATATGACCTTATGTGGCCAGCTGAGCTGTTCTAATCCTACAGAGTATTAGCTGAATGTATTTCAGCAATACACCATTTCCTTGACTAACTTCTGTTCCATTTTGTTGTTCCCGCTGTTTACATACTTATGTTTTGAGAAAAAAAAGAGCTGAAAAAACGACTTGGAGTCTCTGAACAAGTCCTAACTGGTCCTCAATAACATATTTTTCCCCCAGATAATACTTTGTTTATATTTAGATGTGAATTATACAATATATACTTCCATATAAACTGACCCAAATGTAGTACACATCCTTGGTAACTCTGTGATCAGTGTAATATTTAATTGCATCTAACTGAATTTCATCCAACAGACAAAAGGCTTATGTAGATGAAGGTTTGGGGTCGATTCTGTTTTCATTTCAGTCAATTCACAAAATGAACCGAAACTCAATTCATGATTGGAAATATGCCTATAAGGTCCTATGAAGATTTTTTCTGAACTAATTATTTGCTAAACGTGCTACATAAATAAAGTTTAGATTGACCTGACACACTTCACATACTCTTGTACTAATCAGCCACTGTATTGCCACCAGCAGCCTGTATCACGAAGCAGGATTACTGAATTAGCTGTATAACTGCGCAGAGTAAAACCCTTTTTCAGTCCAGGTTCCAGATCTGGGAGGGTTCCGGGTTTTACTCAGTGCAGTTATCCAGCCAACTCAGTAACCCTGCTTGGTGATACGGGCTCCTGTTTTGGGCGCTGGATAACCATATCAGACATGAACGTTACTGGAGAGGTGGGGTCCCCAGCTACTGGGTGATTAATTTAGGGGGTGTCGTGATTTAAAAGTTGGGAACCCCTGGCCTATAGTATTAGTTGAGTGAACAATGAGGACCACAGGCCAATGAAAGATGTCTAGTGTTTTATTACCTGCATCAAGTACATAAACACATGAGTACTCCCGACCACATGAGTTAAATGTAAAAAGCTCAGTATTCCAAACCACATTCTGTAAGCCTGCATGTGACCGTCTTCCGATCAATGCCATAAAGCAACTACCCACAGCTTTCAGAATGTATAAATGTACAGTAGTTTCTAACAGTGATCAAGTTACATGTGCTAAAACAGTAGTTGTACGTTCATGTGTTAACACAGTGCCCGTGTCAGATGTACACTCTAATTGAAAAACGATAAAAAAGTGGCTGCCTGTTCTGCTTGGAGAGGATCCGAGCTTCGTAGTACTGGCAGTCTCGGCAGACTGCCACAGCCTGTTGAACACTTCATTGGCACACATGCACACACACACACACACACACACACACATACACACATGCATGCACATACACACACACACACACGCATGCACATACACACACACACACACATACACACACGCATGCACTCACACACACACACACACACACGCATGCACATACACACACACATACACACACACACGCATGCACATACACACACAGACACACGCATGCACACACACACACATACACACGCATGCACATACACGCATGCACACACACACCCACACACATACACACGCATGCTCATACACACAGACACACGCATGCACACACACACTCACACACACATGCACACGTGAACACACATGCACGCAGCCTGATTCAAGAAAAATCCAGTCCCACTTGGCTATATTATAGACTGTCAACATATATATTACTAACCTTACAATAAATCTATGATAAATCAACGGTCAATCCTGACCATATTAACAAACTAGAAACAATGACATACAAGATACTGAGTAGATAAAAAGCACATTCCCACACAATTTAAGTCATTATAGTTATTAGTCTAATTAAGAGAGACGCACAGTAACCAGCATGCAATTCATAGTCCACTTCACAGCTTGTCTGGCTTCACTGTGGCATAGGTCTGAATAGTACACAGCTTCTGCACAATAACCCATGGTGCGCCATGTTTGCCTCCTGAAGATACATCCGTTTTTCTACATGGGGCTTTATATCCTGAAATGTTACCATAGTAACAAGCAGTTCCTTTTACAGGGCATGTGAGTTGTAGGCAGTATTGCCAGATGACCACTAGGGGGCACCTGTGTCAGAAACTTAGCCCTGCTGGGAAGCAAATAAACCTGAAGCTGATTGTCTAATGAGCACAAGATGTTTGACAAAAAAAAGAACATTTCTCCACAGGAACGTATGGCCCACTTCACACTGCAGATAAAGATACAGGGAAGTCATTCAATAAATTATTTCCCTCAGTAATACAATCTCTCGGTCTGTCCGTTAAATGTACAGAGCTCCGCCTCCGCACTCCAATATCAGGAACGAAGCTTTTGCCCTCAGAAAAGGTTTGAGACGGGCTCTTCATCATTCTGCGCGGGGTCAGAGGTCGTTCATAATAGCCCCGTGGCGACCGACTGACCCCGCTCACCTCTCCTCCCGCGGTGTTGGAGGCCCTCGCCGGAATCCGTCAGCCAATGAGCCGAGAGGCCGAGCTGGCGGTGGAACGCAGTCACGCTGCTCCTGGTCTGTGATTGGTGCATTGCTAGAGGTGTGTGTCCAAATTCGGCCGCAGGGTTTCCCCTGTCGGGTTGCGAGGGTGAGTCGATCGCGCGGTGAAGAGACGCAGACGGGCGGGCAGACGGGGGGGGAAGGAAGATGGCGGACGCTCTAGCTGGACGCCCGCTGCCCCTCGATCCGCTCGGTGACCCACGCGCTCACCTCCTGCAGGACCGACTCCACCGTCTCCGGCAGGTCGTGGTGGAGGGCGTGGTACGCCCCCTCGTACACCTGAGACACAGTCACACGCTGGTCAGTGCACCTGAGACACAATCACACGCTGATCAGTGCACCTGAGACACAATCACACGCTGATCAGTGCACCTGAGACACAATCACACGCCGATCAGTGCACCTCAGACACAATCACACGCCGATCAGTGCACCTGAGACACAATCACACGCCGGTCAGTGCACCTGAGACACTATCACACGCCGATCAGTGCACCTGAGACACTATCACACGCCGATCAGTACACCTGAGACACAATCACACGCTGATCAGTACACCTGAGACACAATCACACGCTGATCAGTGCACCTGAGACACAATCACACGCTGATCAGTGCACCTGAGACACAATCACACGCTGATCAGTGCACCTGAGACACAATCACACGCTGATCAGTGCACCTGAGACACAATCACACGCTGATCAGTGCACCTGAGACACAATCACACGCTGATCAGTGCACCTGAGACACAATCACACGCTGATCAGTGCACCTGAGACACAATCACACACTGATCAATACACCTGAGACACAATCACATGCTGATCAGTGCACCTGAGACACAATCACACGCTGATCAGTGCACCTGAGATACAATCACACGCTGATTAGTGCACCTGAGATACTATCACACACTGATCAGTGCACCTGAGATACAATCACACACTGATCAGTGCACTTGAGATACAATCACACGCTGATCAGTGCACCTGAGATACAATCACATGCTGATCAGTGCACCTGAGATACAATCACACACTGATCAGTACACCAGAGATACAATCACACACTGATCAGTACACCTGACACACACTGATCAGTACACCTGAGAGACAATCACACACTGATCAGTGCACCTGCGATACAATCACACACTGATCAGTACACCTGAGATACAATCACACACTGATCAGTATACCTGACACAAACTCATCAGTACACCTGAGATACAATCACACACTGATTACTACACCTGACACACACTGATCAGTACACCTGAGATAAAATCACACACTGATCACATCTAAGACATACACGTTAATCAGTATGTCTGAGACACACACACATACTGAACAGGGTTACAGGGTTAACTTCTTAAAATTTGTTTAAAAATATATTAGGGGGGTGGGGCTCTCAATATATCTTGTCCCAGGCCCAAGAATTCAGTGCTGTGACCCTGCACCTGTGACACGCATAAATACACACACACAGATACCATGCCCACTCAAAACCATTCAACATGCACACACATACACACACACATACGCGCACACACACACACACGTGCGATGGACTGAGTAGGAGGTGGGATGGGATGAAATCTGGCCAGAGCACCTGGAAGCGGTTAGTGTGAGAGAGCTGGGATTCTTTGAACACACTCTCCCATGTGACCACGCACCACATGTTTGGCTTCACTTCCATTGCTTTGGAGAATTTGCTCTTCTAATTTTGAACAGCGAAAATTAAGTTTTATATGCCATTAGAAAGACAACCAGATGGAGGGAGATATAGGAGAAAGAAGTAAAAAAATGTAGACTGAAATAGAGAATAAAGGCCTAAATTGACGGAGCAGTCAGCTGTACTCTCATGTGTAGTTCTACATATTTTAATTCAGGCGAACAGGTGGTAAAGACTTTTATTTGCTACATGTTATAATGAATTGTTTGTGCGTGTGTGCTTGTTGTGTGTGCGTGCATGTGTGTGTGACTGTGTGTGTGTGTGTGTGTGTGTTGTGTGTGTGCATGCGTGTGGGTCTGTGTGCATTTGCGTGTGTGTGTGAGTGTGCGTATATGTGTGTGGGTCTGTGTGCATTTGCATGTGTTCGTGTGTATGTGTATGTGTGTGTGTGTGTGTGTGTGTGTGTGTTGTGTGTGTATGTGCGTGTGTGTCTGTGTGCATTTGCATGTGTTTGTGTGTATGTGTATATGTGTGTGTGTGTGTGTGTGAGAGAGAGAATTCCCACCTTCATCTTTTTGTCAGTGCTCTTCGCGTTTTCCATCATCAGTCGTGAGCCTCTGATGTCACACAGTTTGTCAGCGTCGCCCTGGAGAATGAAGAAGGGCCAGGTGATGGCGGGAAGGGCCCTCTCGATCTGCTGCGTGGCAGCGAGCAGCTGCATCCCGAACGACACGCGTATGCCGCCGTGGTAGTTCAGCTCGTCTCTGTCGTAGGCCTCTACCTTCAGAGGGAAAGGTACTGCTCAGACCTCAGTGCACATGCTCAGTGCTGATCCACACTGCACACGCTCAGTGCTGACCCAGACTGCACACGCTCAGTGCTGACCCACACCACACATGCCCAGTGCTGACCCACAGTGCACACGCTCAGTGCTGACCTCACCGCACATGCTCAGTGCTGAGGCACACCATACACGCTCAGTGCAGACCCACACCGCGCACGGTCAGCGCTGTTTTACACCGCACATGCTCAGTGCTGACCCACACCGCACATGCTCAGTGCTGACCCACACCGCACATGCTCAGTGTTGACCCACACCGCGCACGGTCAGTGCTGTTTCACACCGCACATGCTCAGTGCTGACCCACACCGCACATGCTCAGTCCAATAAACAGTCCTCAGGCTCACCTCCTTCGGGTCCCGAGAAATCCATTTGGATTCAATAGACCCCAGAGTGAGGCTCGGCATCACGTGGTTCAGAATCTTTGCCATGAACACCTGCAGAGACCACAGACAACAGCTCAGAGCATCATACAGGTCAACATATGAAAAACTCCCTCAGTCCATACACCTGGGCCAACATCCATCTGTTATCTATACCCGCTTATCCAATTCAGGGTCGTGGCCCATATATAA